>NC_037353.1:50910725-51100745 GCF_002263795.3 Bos taurus
GATCCCCAGGCCCCAAGAGGACGTGGCCCGACAAGACAAAAGGGCCTTCGGGGTGTGATTAGTGACAGACCCTGAGATGGGGACATTGTCCCGATTGTCTGGGTGGCCCCGTGCCATCACCAGGGTCCTGAAAACAGGCGGGGGGCGGGCACGGAGGGACTGGAAGAGGCAGGGTCGCCGACTGTGCTTGGAGCCTCGAGGAGGACCCGGCCCTGCCCACACCTCGGTTTTAACCAGCGGGACCCCCTTTGGGCTCTGGCCTCTGGAGCTGTTGTTGAAGCCCCTGCGTTGTGGTCCTGTGTTGCAGCAGCGGCAACACTCATGCAAACTGTCACCGTAAAGTAGCGAGCACACCGCGTGAGTGTGAGCGGTCTTCCGAAGCAGTGCCGAGTGGGGATAGAAAGAAGGATTCTGCACACCCCAGAGTGAGGAACCTCAGACCCTGGAGCCCTCAGGCTGCAGGAGTGCTCTTTGAATGTTAATTATTCAGGGCAAACCTTTAAGGCTAACCAGAAAAGAAGACAACTGGTGTATAAATTCCAAACCAGTAAAGAGGGGAAATGAGTAAGAGAACAGGTGACCCAAGACCTCAGTCAAGTTACGAGCGGCCAGTGACGGAGACCCACACACGGAACGCGGGGCGAGGTGCCGGGACTCGTCCGTGGATCGTGAGCCAAAAAGGTGCGTGGGCCCCACCTGCCACTAAGGGCAGAGTGAGCCAGAGCATGCCAGTCAGGTGCTGTCTGAGCGAGAGACTCCTGACCAGAGACGAGCCACGGCAGCAGGAAAGCAGAGCAACAGACAAGAGCAGTGCCGGGTGCCACTGAAAGGGCCACCTTCTCACTGTGCAGCGGAGCCACCTTTGTAGCCTCGGGCCCCCGCAGGGCAGGGCCACCACTCAGTGACCAAAGAGCCCCACACGTGGGAAGCACAAGTAGCAAGAACCTGGGGCAAGACTGTGGGGCCCACGCTCGAGATGGGAGAATCCAGCCCGCATCCACCACTGCAAGTCGGATGAGCAGAAAGAGCACAGACAGGCTTTGAGCAACACAGTTAAACTCAGCTTCGCGGACACGTGGACCTTGTGTCTAGAAATTAGAGAAACAGGCTGAGGCCATGTGTGACTGGGTCAGATATCAACTCCCAAAAGATGGATTTTTTTTAAATCCCCATACTTTTAGAAATTTTATAACAGTGACTTCTAAATAGCTCATGGGACTCAGAAGAAGTGACCATAGAAATGTCAAAAAGACTGGATTATAGCAGAATCGAGAAGGATCTTTTACCTTTATGTTAGGAGAAGGGCTGGAGGCTTTATGCTGAGCATCTAATTCGGGAAGTTAGAGAAGAACAGCAAAAACAAAAAACAAAAGAAAAAATGAAGAAAGCAAAGGGAAGCCTACAAAAAATACATGAACAGACACCAACAAAATTAGAAGCAAAGATAAACATGGTTGTTTGAGAAAACAAAAAACCTCATAAAATAGACACATTCTTGTGAGAATGATCCAGAAAAAATAAAGGCACAAATATACAACATTAGAAATAAAAGAGACAAATTCTAAAGAGCATCAGAGATTGAAGATAATAGAATACTGTGAACAACTTTGTGCAATATATTCAAAAATTTATGCAAATTTTGGACAACATCCTAGGGAGAAAGAACTCGAGACTCAAGAAGGAAAGAAAACCCCGACAGCCTTATAGCCAAGAAAAAACAATCAACAGATTTATATTCCCCCACAAAAATACCAGTTTTACCATCTTTTTCTGTTGAATTCTACCAAAATTCCAAGAAACCATTCTTGTCAGTCTGTACATATCTCCCAGGTAGAAGGAAAAAGGCTATCTTCTGCTGGTCAGTGGCGAACCTGACACCCGAGCTGCTCAGGAATAGGAAAGAAAAATACAACATTTCATCACCCCATGTGACCTTAAAACCTACAGATGTCACAGGTGAAGAGAGTAAAGGGAAAATGAACCTGTAAACATCTCAGATGATGCAGGTATTCACAACAGAAATTCTTAGCAAGCCAGGAGCGGAGTGAACGCCTCATCTTGATGGAGGAATTGATCTGAATCTAGAGCAGGCTGCCTCCCGTGTGCCCCATAAAGTCAGGGCTCGGCTGAGAGCCCCCACGTCAGCGCTTCCATCTGTGCTCAGCTGGAGGCCTCCACCAGAAGAGGGACGGGCAGGGAGCGGACGGTGTGCATTCTCAGGAGGCAGAGCAGCCAGCAAGCAGTGCCCCGCCCGTGGTGAGTGCGCCAGGCGGCAGGCACGCTGGCAGGTGCCCAGCGTGGTGTGTGAATGGTCAGGCGTGCGGGCCTGGCGCCTCTGGCAACTGTTCCTTCTTGAGACCTCCTGGCCCAGGTCTTTCCCAGCCCTGGGAGCCTTTCCACTGGAGAAATTACTGCCATTTTGGATTTACCAAAATTAAAACCAGCTCTTCTCACTACTTGTTTCTACACTGAGGTGAGAGTCACGTGATATAAAATTAACCACTTTCAAGTGAACGATGCAGTGGCGTCTGGTGCAGTCAGTCCTTGTGCCTCTGTCCAGCTCCGTGACCCCACTTCCCGTTACTGTCTCAACAGAGGGGAGCATGAAGAAGGAGAGCAGAGGCAAAGATCATAAGAAGAGAGGCACAACACGGAAGGCTGGGAAGGTAGGTGGCCCAGGCCCCACCGAGCCCCAGGCCTGGGGGGCCCAAGGCCCGGCCCCTGGATGGAGCGGGTCAGCTTTGCCTGCAGGCTGCACCCTCAGGGACTCCTGCCTGTCTTCACAGGGCAGCATACCCCGGATCGTCCCCTCCCACTGTGTCCTCGTCGACTCGGACAGCTTCAAGTGTATCCTTTGATGCTTCACCCGCCCGCCCCAGACATGGATCCTGCGGCCTAGTTCTCCTTAACCAAGGCCCAGTTGTCGTGGACCCCTACGAGGAGGCCCAAGGCCCAGGTGAGCGCTCCCTGCCAGGGACCACCCACAGCACTGGGAACATCCAGGCCTGGGTGCTGGCCTCAGCCTCTGCCCTGCCTCCATGTGGCCCTGGGTCAGCTCTTGCTGCACTGCCCCGGGGAAGGGGGGCGGTGGCCGTGTGCTCCGGGACCTGCCCTCACTCTCGTCTGCAGCCAGGGCAGGTCAACAGCATTTGGCAGGGACCCCTGAATTGGGAAGGTGCCGCCCCCGGGTGTGGGCCTGTGGCAGAGGGCTGCGCCCGCGGCTCTGGGACAATTCCTTGGCTCTTTGGCTGAGCTGGTTTTCATATCTTCACGGAGGAGGGAAGGAGCGCCACCCCTCCACTCCCCGGGCCCCCTTGCCCGTGAGGAGCCAGGCCCCGGGCGCCCGCCACACCAAGGGCCCCCCGTGTCCGCACCCTCGACGCCCGTTTTGTCACCATCCCATTCTGGTTGCAGAAATGCTGACTCCTGTCTCCGTGACCCGGGAAATTTTGGAAAGATTCCGAGACACGTTCACTGCGAAATGGACGGGGCACCTGGGCAATAAGCAGTTTCCCAGGTTGGCCTCTGGGCTGCGCCCACGGGAGACCCCTTCCCCTCCCGCGCTGACCCCTTGTTTCCTCAGTCCCTTCCTCACTGCCCGGAGGCGCCTAGAGCCCCAGCGCCCGGCGGGTGCCCGCCCACCCGCTCGGCTTCAAGGGCCTCCAGGCAGCGCCTCGCCGAGGGGCGTGTCGGGGGCGGGGCCCTGGAGGGAGAAGCCTGGGAGGGCGGGGCCTGGGCGGGGCGGGGCCTGGGCGGGGGCGGGGGCGGGGCGGGGCTTGTGGCGGGGCCGTGGAGAGCGGGGCCTGGGCGGGGCGGGGCCTGGGCGGGGCGGGGCCTGGGCGGGGCGGGGCCTGTGGCGGGGCGGGGCTTGTGGCGGGGCGGGGCTTGTGGCGGGGCCGTGGAGAGCGGGGCCTGGGCGGGGCCTGCGAGAGTTGGGCCAGCTGCGGGCCGGGCTCGTCCCAGCCGACGCCCTCAGGGACCTGGGCTCCCGGGATGCAGGAAGGTCCCTCTGCTGCTTCTCAGAGTAACCGCCCGGGGGAGGGCTGGAGCGGACCGCGGCACAGGCTGCTCACGGTGACGGCCCGAGCCCCGTCGCCTCCCCAACCCCGCTCTCCCTCTTCTTGCCTTGGCAGCCAGGCCGAGTGGGAGCAGCTTCTGGGCAGCTGCACAGGCTTCTTCTTCTACGGGATGGAGAACTTCCTATCGCACATATTAGTGGAAAGGCTGGCCGCCATGAACTTGGAAGGTGAGACCTCCGAGGCCCGCCTCTCCGCTAAGCCCACCGGCTCGGGCCACAGGTCGAATTCGCACAAGGACGGGGCAGGCCCCCTGTGTCTTACCAGGTGTCTCCCGTCCTCTGACGAAGGGCTGGGGGCTTTAGGACCGCACAGCAGGGCCTGGGGGTGGGGCTGAGGCCCCTCCTGCCCTCCGTCCTCCTCCTCCATTTCTCTGAGAGCCCAGACTCTGGAGTTGGGGCAGTTCACCCTTCAGGACTGAGCATGCAGAGTCCAGGAGGGCTGGGCCGGCATTTCTGGAAGGTGCTGGTCACGACTCTCCCCGCTCCCAGCTCTTCTGCTTGAACTGCAGGCTCTGGCCCCTTTTCCCATTTCCTCCTCGCTGTCCAGTGGCACCTCATCACCCCGCCCCACCCAGGTGCCCCGGTACTCCGCCCCCACCCCCAGCCAAGCCTGTGCTGTCTGCTCCCCTGGGGGTGGCCCCTGAGGCCGGCCCACAGTCAGGTTGCGCGGGGCTTGGCCTCCGTCCATGGGGCTTTCTCACACCCACACTCAAGTGCTCCAACACGGGCCCTGTTTCAATGGGCACAGGAGGCCACCGCCTCGTGGGGGCAGCTGGGAGCTGAGACCCCTCCTGCAGGTCGGGAGATGCAGTAGGCCCCCCGGGTGGACTTCGTGCCCCTCACTCCTTGCCTGGCCTGGCCGCCTAAGGAGACTGTGAAGGTGTGGAGCCCCTAGGGCAAACGACCAGCTTGCCCATGTGGCCCAGAAAATGGACCAAAGTCCGAGCCTCGGGCAGAGGGGGCTGCGTTTCCACAGCTGCTTGTGCCCTGGGTGACACCTGCCCACAGGGTTTCCCCCCCCCCGCCCCCTGCCCTGGGCACCCCACCGATGAGTCCCACCTGTGACCACAGAGTGCCAGATGATGGTGCTGCTGGACTTGGCCCAGTCCTATGAGAGTGTGCGGCGCCACGCAGAGTCCTCGGAGAGCAGGAGGTGCCAGGGGTCCCCTCTGGAAGCTGATGGGAGACCCAGGGGGCGTGTGAGCGGTGGATGTCCATCTGGGGCACTGGCCCTGCCCCCCACGGCAGCCGGGCCGCTGTGACCTGCCCCCAGACCACAGGCCTGGCCGGAGCCTCAGGCAGCTGGGCTTGGGATGGGAGACAGGGGGCAGTGGGGAGGACACCTGGCTCCAGCACCCCACATCATCCATCACACCCCCCCAGGGTTTCAGGGGCTGTGGGCAGCGGGGCTGCAGACCGCTTCTGCGGGGGGTGCTTCCCCTCTTAGCTCCCCCCACGCAGGGAGCCATCCAGAGTGTGCCGGTACCCCGAAATGATTTTTCTTGCTAAATGGCACTTAATTGTTCGCGTAGGGAGGCTGGCGGTGGGTGGGCGGGTGGAATCTTGATTTTTCAAGAAGCTTAAGGATGGTGAGTCCATCTACTGGGTCCCACACTTGGTACTCTTTGGGCTGTGGACGGGGAGGCTCTGGCCGGGCCCCTCGTGCTGGCCCACCATCTTGGTCCCCTGCAGTGAACTCCAGCTGTCCTTGGAGGAGCCAGTCGAGACCGCCATCCTCCTGAGCCTGGTGGGGGTCGGGAGCATCGTGGCGAGCCAGTGGCCTACGGTCCTGCAGGACAACGCGATGCGGGCCCGGGTCCTGTGGGAAAGTGAGTGGTTCCGGCCCTGCTGTGCAGTCCTGCAGCCATGAGGCCTCCTGGGGCCTGCGAGGGGTGGATGGCCCATCTCAGGGCTGATTTCTTCTCTAGATCTGTTGGCGGTTGGCAGGCCGATCGGGAGAACAACCCGCCTGCTTCAGGAGGTGGGAGCCAGTGAAGCTGCCCACCATGGTAACTAGCAATGGCCTCTCCTCCTCCAGCCCCTCGGGTCTGGGGTTGGGGGACTCTCACTCTTCCTGTTTCTGGGGACCCTCAGCCTCTGACAGCCCATAGCCCGTGCGAAATCTGGCATCCAGTATTTTTAGGGAGAAACATGCAAATGACTAGAACATCTTTATCTTCAAAAGGCTCAGGTCCTCACACCCTGAAAAGCCCCCCGGGGCGCTCTTGGGGAGGAAGCCCACCCACTCCTCCAGTGCAAATGAAACCCTAATGTCCACGTGTAGCGACAGCGCCCACGTGGATTCTGGTGTGAAAAACCCGAGTGCAGCACGCTGACGCGAGAATCTGCTGTAACTAAGAAAGAGTTAGCCTAGCTCATGAGGTCTTCAAATACAGAGTGCAGAAGAGCCTAAAGTTTAAAATCCCATGGTCCACAGTGCCAGGGAGGTCGTGGCCAAACAATAAATGCTTGTTGAATGAGCGAGTGAGTGCATGAGTGAGCCAAGTGTGTGTGTGCATAAGTGAATGTGTGTGTGAGTGAGCAAGTATGGGAGTATGTGTATGAGCAAGTGTGTGAGTGGGTGTGTGAGTGAGCATGTAGGAGCAAGTGTGTGAGAGTGTGTGAGTGAGGGAGCAATCGCACGGGCAAGCGGGTGAGGGTGGCCTGTGGCCCGCGGCGTCCACACCTGGGCGGTGCTGGAAGGCAGGGCCTGGCACCATCCCCTCCGTCGGGCTGGCCCCAGGCGTATGTCCCCCTGAGCCTGCATCGCGCGCCCATCTGCTCTCCCCAGACGAGTCCCTGCACGCCTGGAAGGACCGGCCGGCGGCACTCCGGCCGCAGCTGCAGGGCTCCGAGCGGCTCCCCATCACCCTCAACACGGTCCTGTATGGGCTGCCGCACCAGGCCATCGTGTGAGGGGCGCCCGGCCCACTCCCAGGCGCCTTCAGCCTCCTCCTGAGACCCCTGCCAGGCTGCGCAGCGGAGCCCCCACCCCGTTCTGCACAGGGCAGCGCGTGCCCGTCTCCACCGTGAAGCCAGGGCCCCGTGGTGGGGGGTGGAGAGTCCCTGGGGGCGGGTGGGGGTACCTGGGCCCACCCCACAGCTGCCTGGACCCCGGGCCCCTTGCTTCTCCAGGCTCTCCCTGGGGCCCCAGGCCTCCATGCCTTTGCTCCTAATGAGGACACGGGTCTGTCCAAGTGCTTCAATAAACAGCTTCATCACCTCCGAGCTGTGTTTCTGTGCCCCCAAAGTAGGGACCGTCCTGGTTCTGCCCCCCGCCTGGCGCAGATGCCAGCACATCCAAACTCACAGGGAGGGTGTGGCCACGACCTGAGCCCCCAGGCGTCCCTGCCCCAGCTTTCCACCTGGGAGTGGGACTCACATTCCGGGTAGAGGTGACTGTGTGTTCAGGACGCCCGGGGGCCCAGCCCGGGACCTCACCCATTGGCCCCGTGGGGCTTTGCCAAAGGGGTGGGAAGGGCTGGGGTGTCCACTGCAAATGCCTTGCTGGCATGGCTGGCGTGGGACTCGGCAGCCCTGATGTCCCGGCCCCGTGGCAGAGGCGGCCTGGTCTGTGCTCCGACAGCTGCAGGGCAGACCCAGCTCCGCAGGGCTGTGGGGACCCGGAGGGGACAGGCTGGTGGCAGGGGCAGGCAGAAGAACCAGCAGGGAGACTGGGGCCAAGACCTCGTTTCCCCTGAATCGAGGGACCGGAAATGCAAAGCAAACACGCCAGGAATCCTTGGTCTCCCATGTGTCTCTGGAAGGAACCTAAAGCGGTGCAGCCCTTCTGGAAAAGAGCTTGGCAGGTTTTCATAACTGCGTGTGCAGTTAGCACCTGAGCCAGCCTCTGCATGGATCCCAGAGGAACGGAAATTTAGGTTCACACAAAAACACCCGCATGAATGTGTCTGCCAGCTTCATCCCATTAGAGCAAAAACTAGAACCAACCCAAAGGCCTCCACCTCAAGTGGTTAAGCAGACAGCGCCTTTACTTGCTGGAACGCCCATGATGGAAAGGAAGCCACCCGTGGCTGGATTGGACCTCAAGGGCATCGTGTTGAGTGGAGAAGCCAACACCAAGAAGATCATCCACTGTGATGTCGTTCACACAACATCCTCCAAGCTCAGAACAGCAGAGAGAACAGGGCCCACGGAAGCCTTGGGGCAAAGCGGATTCTGCACCCTGGCTGTGACAGAGCCACAGATCTACATGTGGGAGAACACTGCGCCGTGCCCTGCCACGCACAGACATGCACACACAGACACACAACAGACAGACATACAGACACGGACACACACAAACACGTGGGCACACACAAACACAGAGAAACAACACAGACATACAGGCACACACACATAGACACAGAAACTACACACAGACACACGTCACACAGACACACAACAGACACAGACATACAGACATGAACACACACAAACACAGGGAAACAACACAGACACACACACGCACATAGACACAGAAGCTACACACAGACGCACGTCACACAGACACCCCGTGGCGGGGCCTGCAGCACGCGGGTCCGCCCAGTCGCAGCTCCAGCCCGGGCTCCGGGTTTGCCTGCGCTGTTTCTGCAGCTTCCTGTGAATCTATAATTAATTCACCATAAGAAGTTTTTTAAGAGCTCATTTTTGATTATATTGAGGTGACAAGTCCCCTCTTTTATGTTTGATTTTTTTCTTTTCTTCAAACATATACGCATATTTGTTCCCGTTTTCTTTTTTCTTTTTTTTCAAAAAAGCGCTAATGACCAGGGAATAAATTCAAATGGAGCAGCGTTGGAAATACGAGCTTCCCTCTAGAAAGATGCTGGCACCGACCCAGACAACAAGGATAAAAGCTTCTGGAAATACTTCATCCGCGCAGAGTCACATTTTTCACCTGCTGCTGTGCCTCTCCTGTGAGAAATGTGAGTGCTGTTCCGTGTAGCCGGGGCTTCAGTCGCCCTCTGAGTTATGTGCCGGCACCATGACAAATCACAGTATCAATTAGCTGCTGTAACACAAGTGGCATTCTGTAATATATTCAAGCACGAAAAACTGCGTAGGTGAAATTTATGTAACCCTAAAAACTATAAGGAGAGAAAAGATCACTTGGAATTTATTGGTAATAATAGGAGACAATGTAATTCCAACAGTGCACAGCCCTTTGAGAAAGGGCGGCCAGGCCTGCAAGCTGTGAGTGTTCCAGAAAGGACGCAGAGGGGTGACGGGGCGCCCCGGCGCCGGGGCGGGGGCAGCGTCCCCTGGAGATCCCCGCCCTGCCCCCACCCAGCCTCCCCCTTCCTGAGCAGCAGTTGGCTCGGGGCCAGCCTGGGCTCCAGAGTCCAGACCAGCTCCCCGACCTTGAGCTGGTCGTCCTGGAACCCCGGCCTCCCCGGACAGCGCGGCGCCCAGGACGCGGCGGGGTCGGGGGGCCTCCCAGCAGCCGGGGTTGGGACCGATCGGTTTCTGTTAGTCAATCACCTGCTTCAAAGTTCAACTTGCTTTCTGAATTTACACCTTGGAAATAGTGGTTTCCGCATTTTTAAAATACGGAGTTTCTTTTAGCAGTATGCTTTATTGTAGGAAATTTAAGGGGAAATTAAAGGGAGAAAAGCACTGATTTTCTGTTTCCCACAGCGAGCTCCTGGTGTTTTCACACTTGGTAAAGGCCTTGTCATTTTGAGATGTTAGTCAGAATCTTGCTCAAAACCTTCCTACCCTCAGACAGGCTGCCTGCAAACACGACAGTTCCAGTGCCCCGGGATGAGGGCCACTGGGTTGGGGGGATCTCTGAATGGGTGAGGAGCCCAGGGTCCCCCTCATGGCTGGGGGTCTGGGGGCTGTGGGCTGTGGAGCCGGGCCAGCCCGGGCAGGGGGCTCCCATTCTTATGATCTGCCCGAGGGGTGGTCCCAGCTCCCCCCTCCCACCCCCCACCCCCCGGGCAGCACCCTTTTGCTCATGGAATCCCACAGAACAGCATCACCAGGCACAGACCAAGGTCCGTCTCCCAGGACGTGGCCCCTGCTTTCACCTCGAGGGAGATCCGGGCCTCCGTCTGTCCTGGCCCAGAGCTCGCCCGTCTGCGTGAGGGCACCTGCCTTGGTCCTCTCCAGAGGGCAGGCCTACGGTTCCAGCTGGGTCCCCTGTCCCCCAGGGCCTCCAGCACCTGGGCCCACCTTCCTCTCCCAGCAGTTAATTCCCTCTCACAGCTCAAACAGCCCTTCTGGGTTGATTGGGATTAAGAAATTAGGTGGGTTAATAAAGCTAAAATGTTCACAGACTCTTGTATATAAATTTCTATTAAGTTCCCTCATTCAACACTGGTCTCTAATAGTTTAATTTCTGTATTAAATAATTAAAACTCTATTTTCAATTGCTGTGAACAATTGTTTTCCTTAATGATCTTCCTGGAGGAGCCAGTAATTTTATATCTTGTAAAAATGATTAACTGGCATCATTATCCCATATGTCTGAAATATAACCCAGCAACTTCAAGAAAGGCCATTTGTATTCAATTAATGCTCCCTTGCATTAAGACATACAATATTACTTCACGTCCTCTCATTTTATTATGACGATGATGGAGATAGAAACAACCAGTCTCATTATCCCATTTCCAACAGAGAAATCAATTTTCAGCATGTCTCTACCCTTACAAAGAAGAAGGCGGCGTGGTTCCTGGGGAGCGGCCGCTGCAAACTCCCTCCAGGTGGCAGCCCAACTGAGGGGTCTTCCCCTGGACCAGGGGCTTCTCCTTGGGCAGCCCTTCTGGGGCTCTGGGAGGGGCCCGTGACCTTAGCCTCCCAGGGGTTGTCCCGGAGGGGAGGGGGCTGCCTGCCCCTCCCCTCCACCCAGCATCAGTCTGGCCCCCCGGGGTCCCCACGCCCAGAAGGGGGTCTCCTGAGAGACTGCTCTGCTCCCGGGACCTGTGTTGGCCTTGGATGGACCATGCCCCAACGTGGAAATGGAGGGGCCGGGGGACTCCCTGCAGTGAGCAGCCCCTTTGTCAGGGTGATTCAAGGGACGTGCCCTGCCTCGCCACTCAATCAAGGGTGCTGGCGGCCAGGATAATCTAATTGTTTGACGTTTTTATCACAATTCATTGAGACCAGAGGCAGATGACTAGATTAACACCCCGTGCTGTTGGCTAATGGCCGGGATGGAGCTGATGGGGAGCTCTTAAATTCTCTTATTACAGATTTTAATTCTGTGACACACGGCGAGAGGTGGCAGCAGGACAATAAGGTGGAGCTTCCTCGGCCCAGAGCCCTGGGATCGGGGTGCCCCCACACCCTCCCTGTTCTTCTGGGCACCTGCTCTGAGCCAGGCTCTGGGGTAGGGGTTCTGGGGGCAAACAGTCCGGGGGGGGGACCAGGGGCCTCCCTGCCTGAGCCCTAGGACCCCCGTGCCCGGGAACCATGCTCTGACAGGTTGCTCAGCTCTCGGGCTCAGAACCGCCCCTGGAAGAAGCTGCGGCTGGAGCCCCCAGACTCAGGGATGCCAGGGGCCAGCGTCTCGGGGGCAGTTTGGGTGGAATTTCCTTGACCAGTGAGTTGACCATCTTTTCATGTATCTAGTGGCAGCTTGGGTCTCCTGTTCTCTGCCTCAGAGGCCAGGAATAGAGCCGGCAGGCAGGGACCCCCCGGGGACTCTGCTGGAACACCTGGTGAGGTGGACATGGGGGGCCCAGGCGTCTGTCCTCCACAGGGCCAAGTGGCTGTTCTACAGAGGGCTTTTGGTTTACTGTTCCATTAAAGTGAAAGTGAAAGTCACTCAGTCGTGTCCAGCTCTCTGCGGCCCCATGGACCACACACAGTCCAAAGAATTCTCCAGGCCAGAACACTAGAGTGGGTTGCCATGGGCTCCTCCAGGGGATCTTCCCGACCCAGGGATCGAACCCAGGTCTCCCACGTTGCAGGTGGATTCTTCACCAGCTGAGCCATTAAGTCATGCATACTATCTGGTGGAGGACACTGGAGGCGGGCAGGGGGGGCTGCCATCCAGAGGATCTTGGGGGGCCACCTCCAGGGATCTGTGGGGCCAGCAAGAGCCCCTCCCCAGGGAGGCGCAGGCCTCTCGGGGGGCAGCTGTACTGGACGAGCCTGGGTCTGGGCGGGGGCTGGGACAGTGGGGACAGTCCCCAGGCAGGCAGTGGAGGCGGGGCATGGAGGGGGACAAGCCTGGGGAGGGGGGCGTGTCTGACCTCCACCGCTGCGGCCAAGGACCATGTCAGGATGGCGTCTGTAGTGATGGAAGCTGTCACACCTGACCCCTGACCCCGGGAGTGATGGGGCAGTGACAGGTGATGGGGACAAGTTTCAGGAGCCGGGACAAGTGAGGAGAGCTAGGTGTGGCCACAGGTGCGGCCGTCTGCTGAGGGCTGGCATCCTGGAGCAGGCTGCCCTCCGAAGGCTCCCACCCTGGCTGCCAATCGGCCCTCCAGCCGCTCAAAACAGGCTAGTTTGGATTTTCCCGAAAACAGTGCAGACATCATCCTTAGGGCCGAAATCTCAGCATTTAAGTAAAAGGGGGAAGAAGATTTGTATGCAGCCTGAACCACCTTCTGCTGGCCTGGCCGTGGCCTCCAAGTCCCAGGGCTCTCGGGCCTCAGCATCTGAGTTCCCCGACCACCCAGGTGTCCCGGCTGCAGGGTCAGTATTACAAAGCTACCAATCACCCCCTGACTTGCTGGCTCCGGAGCCAGTTTGGATATGCAGTGAGACGTTAAGATAAAAACAAACGATATTAAAAAACACACACACACACAAACGATCTTGCCCAGACTCAGGGCTCCGATCAGCTGGAGGACAGCAGCCTGGTCCTGACCAGAGCTGCCCCAGGCAGGGCATGGAGGGGCCAGATCCGGGGGGCTGTCCTCCTCCGACGCACCCCCCGTCATGCCCCCTTGCAGCCTTCTTGCCCTGCAGCCCACGATCAGGGTGCTTCCATGCCTGCCCCTCGTGGCCTTCAGCCTGCCTCTCTAGCTGACTCTGCAGTCCGCTGGAGGAGCTTGTAGCCGCTCACATGGCACCCCCCACCGCGGGCCGGAGATCCGCCGCCGGCCCACAGGTCCTCCCCAGCCTCTCCAGGCACGAGCAGTAACCGAGGAGGCTGTCCTGCTGCAGGGACCAGCCCCGAGTCCTGGCATGCTCCTTGGACCCCAGGCAGGCCTCGCGGTGAACGTCCCGCATGGGGGTAGCAGGGTGGAGACTCAGGAGGGCCCCAGCTGAGAGCGGAGAGGCTCCCGAATGAGCCCGGGGCTGCGGCCCAGCAGGTCTGGGGCCCTCGGGTCCAGTCAAGGGGGCTTGCTCAGAGGAACCGCACGTCATGAGCACCCCATGGCCAGAACCACCTCGCCTGCTGACCGCACCGCGCAGCCGCCCCTGGGGCTCCAGCTTCCTCTGCCCGTGTCGCTAGTTTTGCTGACAGACCCGCAGTCAACAGGGCGGGAAAAGACGGTTCTCGAGCTCAGACAGACGCAGGGCCGGCCTCATCCGTCCTGACCAACAGCCAGTCAGCTCCCAGGATGTGGACCTTTGATGTTTGAGTTAATAAAAGGAATCATGTACACAGGAAACACGGGGAAGAAGTGGACACTGGACACTGCGAGAAGGAAGGAAGGCACCATATGCCCTCTCCCTCCTCCGCGGGCCCCGCCCCTCCTCCAAGTCCCTCCCACTTCTCAAGCTCCACTCCCTCCTCCAAGTCCCTCCCCTTCCTCCATAGGCTCCGCCCCTCCCCAAAGTCCCTCCTACTTCTCCACAGGCCCCACCCCTCCCCCAAGTCCCTCCCACTTCTCAGGCTCCACTCCCTCATCCAAGTCCCTCCCCCTCCTCCACAGGCTCCGCCCCTCTTCCAGGTCCCTCCCACTTCTCAGGCTCCACCCCCTCCTCCAAATCCCTCCCTCTCCTCCACAGGTTCTGCCCCTCCACCAAGTCCTTCTGCTTCTCTGCAGGCTCCGCCCCTCCTCCAAGTCCCTCCTCCTCTGCAGGCTCCGCCCCTCCACCAAGTCCCTCCCCCTCCCCCACAGGCTCCGCCCCTCTCCCAGGTCCCTCCCACTTCTCAGGCTCCACCCCATCCTCCAAGTCCCTCCCTCTCCTCCACAGGTTCTGCCCCTCCACCAAGTCCCTTCTGCTTCTCTGCAGGCTACGCCCCTTCTCCAAGTCCCTCCCCCTCCTCTGCAGGCTCCTCCCCTCGTCCACAAGCTCTTCCCCTCCCCCAAACCTCTTCCTCCTCCCCAGGCCACACCCCTTACCCGGGATCCCCCTCCTCTCACAGGCTGTTCCCCCTCCCGCGCAGGCTCCTCCCCAGGGCAGGGTTTGGTGCCGTGGCTGCTTATGAGATTTTTCTCTGGATAAGTGTCCATATATTTAACGATGAAATGACAATCTATTTAATGAAATGATGGCACATTTTCCCCAAGTGCTATTATATTAGAAATGCTGTCAGAGCAGGCGGCCCCCATCGTGCTCGTTTTCGCGGATGTCTCACACTTCACACACAGCCCCGGCCCGGGTTGCTGTTCTCCCAGGAGACAAGCAGTCTGTTTACTTCGGTGAAACTATTGATACCTGCTTTGTGAATAATGTGCGGTCGCTCCCGTAACTTGGTCGTGTCTCTGTTTTCAGAGCAGAGAAATCAATATATTTACTAGATCCCAGCACCGATCATTTAGCCCTCCAGTCCCCGCGTCTGACTCGGGCCATCATGGACGAGGAGGTGAGTCAAGGTTCACGGCCACAATTTGGTTTCTTTTTGCTTCTTTGTGCCTTTCTGTCACTTTTTAACTCTTAAGGACTTTGGTGCCGGGTTTGTCCTCAGAACAGCTTGTAGCTTCCACTGTTACCAACTGTGGCTCTGAGTTGGACCTCAGAGGCCTTACAGTCTGGTCACACACGTCTGTAGGTCACCTGCAGACTGCCTGGTTGGCAGGGATGCCCCCACCTTCCTCACCTGGACCTCGCAGGTCTCCATGTTGTGTCCTAGCCAGAGGAAGACTAAACAAGCAGAAAAGCAGACCGGATGACAAAGGGGAAGAACGGGGGGCAACCACAGGTGAGAAGCGAGGCAGGACACGGCACACCAGGGCACGGAAGACCAGCAGCACTGCTGGAACCACGCCCGTCGGCAGGATGATCTCGAGAACCTCCAGATCTGCTCAGGGGCCCAGAGGGACTCATCCCAGCACGGTCACCAGGTTTGCACACGTACCCCGCCTTCCTCCCAGTACAATTGCTAAAGGTGGAAAATTGGGAAAACCCAAGGCGCTGGCATATAGACTGTGGGACACCCACAAAACTGCTTGTGATCCTGGGTCCTGCCCAGTGGTGCCATGCGGGTGCCGGGACACAGGTTGGGTGGGCAGAGGGGCCTGGACTGGAGAGCGTGTGAGTTAGTTCTGGGTGGGGGTCTTACACAGAGAGACCGCCCACTTGTGGCGTCTTTCATACACTCGGTGCTTAGGGGTCATGTCCCCGGGGACCGGGGTAGTGCTGGCCCCGCAGGTGCTCAGGCTGCGGTCGTGCGGGAGAGCGAAGGGTTTAGCGGAAAGGAGGCCGGTCACGCCGCGGGGTGCGCGCTGAGCCGTGGCAGACGGCTCCTGTCTTCACTGGGTTCAGTGTTTCACAGCTGGTGTCTGTCACCCTCATGACCAGAAGAAAAGCTCTGTTTGAGACAAAATTGCTTTCCACCCAGGTTTTTGTCAACTGTCATTTCTCCAAAGATGCCAGGAACGCCGCCCTGGCCTGAGGCCATCAAAGACACCTTGACAGCAGAACCAGGATCCAAATTCTGCCGTCAGTCCGCCTCCACCGCGGCCGGAGCCCGCGGGGCCCAGGGAGCACCCAGCCTGCGCCCCGCGAGCCTCGCACCCTCCTTTGTGCACGGGAGCCCGTGTGCCCGGGACACCTGCTAAGTGTCTGGGACCCCCCGCATGTGCAGGACTCCCCCTGTGTGCCTCGGACCCCTCCCCCATGAGCCCAGGACACCCGCTGTGTGCCCGGGACCCCCACGGGCAAGGCAGGAGGAACTCTGGCCGGGAAGGTGGATTAACTTCCTGAGGTGAATTAAATTAGGCACAACCTCTTGGGACCCTTTGTAGGAAGAGGCAACCAGGCTGTGGAACGCAAGCTCACAGATCCCGCAGACCAAACTTCGTAATGATGTCACAGGCCGCCAGCCCCTGGGGGTGCCCGCACCCCTACCCCATGGCATAGGGGTTTGGTGGCCTGGCAGCTGCACAGCTTTGAAGCCCTTAGGAGGCTTGGGGTAGACAAGCCTCTGGGCCCAGCTCACTGCCTCCCTAGCCCTGTGAGACCCATTTCCCAGATGGGGGTTGGCCAGGCAGTGGGCAGCCTGGGCTGGGGATCAGAAGCCCCCCAGGCATTGCAGGAGGCATGGGGTGCTCTTTGCTTCACATGGCAGACACGTTCCTCAAAGTCGGGGAACTGCTGTCCCCATTGAGGAGCCTAGAGGAGAGGTGCCAGCCTGGGGCAGACACCAGCCCTGACCTGTGCGCCTGTGGAGAGGCTTTCCTTCCACCCAGGACCCCTGCCTGCCGCCCCCTCCCCCCAGAACGGGGCGGGGACCTCAACGTGCTTCCCTGAAACCCTTCCTGGTCCAGCCAGCTGCCCAGTGACCCTTTAAAAGTGTGAATAGTTGCCCATCAGCGGCAGATCTTCCCCTGGAGATGACCCCCGCCTTCTGGGATGGTCCTTGGGGCGGCCCCGCCCCAGCTTCCACCCCCTCATGGGTCTCCGGGAAGCAGGCCCTCCCCCAAGTAGCCGTTGGGCGCCTTGGGGACTGTGCAGGGGTCACCCTGTCAATAACGCCGACGTACATGTGTCGGGCTCAGTCGTTAACTGGCCTCCTGTCTGCCGCCTCTACCCCAAGAGGCATTTTAATAAAGACCTGGGGATACGTGGACGCTCCGGGCCTGAGCGCCAGACCCCGCCCGCGGCGGGAGCAGAAGATAGCATCAGTGCAGCCCCCTGCCTCGGCCAACGACATCGGCGGGGCCCAGGCGTGGGGGTGACGCTGGTCACAGCACAGCTGGACCCTCACCTGCCAGCAAGCCCCCACGGCATCCAGAGCAGCCTGGAGAGCAGCCAGAAGCCCTTCCGGAAGCGTCCACTTGGCCAGCGCTGTCCGAGCCATCCTGGGAGCACAGCGAACAGGCTGGAGCCGATGCCCTAACACAAATCTTGCGCTAGGCGCCCAATTAGCGCGTTTGGCACGCGGTCAGACCCCCGGGAGAGCAGCCCCGGAGAGAGATCATTACGCGACTGCGCGTCTGGTGCGGGGGTCCGGGGCGGGGGGCCTGGGATGAGCTTGGGGCTGATTTATGGCCGCCCTGTCTTTGTCCTTCCCTGAAGGAGACACGAGTCTTGGGACCCCGAGGAGCGCTTCTGAGGCGCCATGCGGCTGCACCTCCTCCTCTGGGCTCCTTTGCCTGGCTCCAGTTTTCACAGGCACGGGGTGGGGAGTGATTTCCAGCTCATGTCAGAACATTCTGGGTGCGTGCCTCAGCTGGACCCCTCCAGGGAGGGAGTGGGAGCCGCACTCCTGGGGGCTGGAGCCCCTCCCCAGCCCCCCCCCCCCAACCCCGGCCCAGCCTGGATGTGGCTGCAAGGGACTGGGGGCCACAGGTCTCCAACAAGAGCCGAGCACCACCCAGAAGCAGAAAGCAGAGCAAAATGGCAACCCCAGAAAGGTGCCGGAGCTGGGGGCCCGCGGGCCTGGAGTGGACGGGGGAGGTTGAGGGGCAGGTTTGTCCATGTCTTTGGCGTGGACCAGACCCGCATGGGCGGTTCCCTCCTGAGCCCCCGATACTCGGCCGGTGAGGCGTTCATCCAGCCATTCCTTCACTCGAGCTCTTAGCAGCCTGGGCCCCTGGTGGATCAGAGCCTGTCCTGGACCAAGAACCTTGCAGGACCTTGGAAATGAGGAGGTGACCCAGCCTCGGTGCCCGTTGGACGTTCGCGTGGAAAGTGTGAGGGGGTGGGTAGCGGGCCTGGGGGCGGGGCCCCGGGGAGGGAGGAAGGAAGCCCAGGTGGGCGGGGTCGCGGGGGTGTGGCCAGCGCCGCCCAGTACAGGGACGGAGAGGCTGAGGCCGGGCCTGCCCATCAGATGGGGCGCCCTGCTGAGCCCAGGTGCACCAGTCAAGGAGACTGCAAGGTGCCACCCTCTTAAGAAGCTGCCTGAGAAGAGCCTGAAAACAACTGGGCCTACGTCAGTGGAGGGTGGACGTCTGTTCGTACGTGGGCACCTCCCAGCAGGCACGAGAGGCTTGAGGCCATGTGCCCCCGGGAGGGAGTGACCCAGAGTCGTGAGGTCAGGTGACGTGCGGCCCTGCACAGCCGCAGGTCCTGGGAGGCCACGTGGTCACAGCCGCCCTGTTTCTGTTGGACGGGTGAGCAGTCTCAACCTGGCGACTGGGCGCTTCTTTCAGAAGGAAGGTGAGGCCCGCACACAGCATGGTGAGAGAGGCGGGGGTCTGCAGACAAGAAGGAATAGTGTGGTTCTGTGCACTGATCTGGGGATGTTCCTACGTGTATCAAGACGCATAACTTTGAAAGAAGTACAGGAGCTGGAGAAGGGGAACTGGGGCGCGGGGAGGGGCTCTGCAGGGGGGAGACGCCCACCTGTCCCTGGATGGGGGCGGGGCTTCAGCCCAGAGAAGCCGGAGCCTCGCAGCGCAAGGGGGAGGGGTGGGAGCTCCTCGCAGGTCCGGGAGCCCTGGCCGTTGTCCAGGCCGCCTCCTGCCGGGAAGGGGCGGGTAGCCCGGGCCCCTCGGCCTTTGCTCCCTGGTCTCTGCCGCTTCCTTTACAGACCTGCTGGGCCCTTCCCACCTGCCAAGGGTCTTGCCAGCATCTTCCCAGGGAAGGTGCTTGGCTCAAAGCCCCGTTCAGGGACCCCCCCACACGCCCATGGTGTCTGACACCTGAGTATAGGGATCTCCCTGGGGGAGCCCAGGCTTTGGGAAAACCCTCTGAAGCCTGGAACTGGGTTCATGTTCGTTTCTTGGCCCTGTAGCACTTAGCCACCTGGGTGCCCCAGCCATGAGGGGCCCTTGCAGCCAGGTGCCCACTTGACGGCAGGTGCATCAGTGTGGAGGGGCTCAGAGCGGACGGAGCAGAGTGAGCCTCAGGACGAGGACAGCCAGCGGACGGTAGTCCGGGGAGTGGTGGAGGGCAGGGCGGCAGCAAAGGGACCGGTGTGGGGTCAGAGGGGAGGGGGCCGCTGGGGCCTGGGTCTGAGGCTTACTGGTCATCTCATGGGGATTAGACCCAAGCGGAGTATGGGGGGCAGGACTGGGCTACAAGCAGCGGGGAGAGGGTGGGTCGGGCCGGCGCCCCGCTGGGCCTCCTCTCCGTGGCCCCCGTACCCCGCCCCCCCCGCCCAGGCCCAGGCGCACCCTCAGCCCGCAGTGACCCTTTAGGCAGTCACCCTGCGGGTGGCGCTGGGGGTCAGCGGAGCGGAGCGGGCAGGGGTTCCGCCAGCTGCCTTTCCGGGGTCGGCCAGGCGAGGGCACCAGCGGGACAGGCCCGGATGTTTGCGGGGAGGATTGGGGTTTGCGCTCACCCAGCTCCCTTCAGCGTATGCAGAACCAGGGAGCCCCTCCAGCAGCACAGGCGCCCATCAGGCGGCCTCTCCGGCTCCAGGGCCCCGGGGGCCACGCCACCCGACATCCCTGCGCCCCCAGCTGGCAGGCACTGAGTTCTCTTGACCCACCAACCCCTGGTGAGCAGCCCCCTGACTCCGCCCCCAGGTGCAGTCTCCTTCTCTTGCTCTCGGAGGTCGAGGACTGGTCCCACGTGAGAGGACAAAGCCAGGGTCCTTTGCCCTTTGCAGGGAGCCATCGAAGAGGCGTG
This sequence comes from Bos taurus, assembly GCF_002263795.3. Taxonomy (NCBI): domain Eukaryota; kingdom Metazoa; phylum Chordata; class Mammalia; order Artiodactyla; family Bovidae; genus Bos; species Bos taurus. Next base: position 50,930,680 of record NC_037353.1, read on the forward strand.
CTTGGGGCAAGGGGCAGCTCCACGACTTACCAGCCCCTCAAAATGAAAAATCTTCATCCGTTTGCCAACTTCAGAGCTATCTGCGTGGTTGGAGACGGGAGCCAAGCTCCTTTCAGAGACAAACCTCTTTCCTCCCCTCCGTCCCCCGGCCCCGCGCCTGCCAGGCTCCGACCCAGTCCTGGCTAGGACACCGGCTGGTCCTGGCTGGCCCTCCTGAGGGACCACCTTCCCTGACCTCCCTCTTCCCAGCCATCATTGGTCCCGCCGTTCCTCTGCTGCACGGACTTGCGGGTTTTTGTTTATTGTTGAAGAAGAGGGCGGCAGAGGATGAGATGGTTAGATGGCATCACCCACTCAATGGACATGAATCTGAACAGCTGCGGGAGACCGTGGGGGATAGGGGAGCCGAGCCTGCTGCAGCCCATGGGGCCGCAAAGAGCCCGACGACTTGGCGACTGAACAACACCCAGTCGTGCCCGCCGGGGTGCAGGGTGGCGTTCGCTGTTCACGTGGCTCTCCCCGAGCGCGCCTGACAGGGAGCATGACCCGATAAATAAACGTGACTAAGTCAAGATCTCTGCCAAACCGCGAGCTCCGCATTTGCCCGCGACGTCAACGTGAGAGCGCGGCGAGGCGCACCGCCGCCTTCCTTAGCGGGGCTTCTCCTTCGGCACCAGGCGGGGGCATTGGCGGACCCGTCCGTTCCGGCGGAATCGGCTCGGGCGGCGCGACCCGAGGCGCTCCTTCCCCGCAGGATCCTCTCTCCCCTGGCCGACCCGGGGCGGGGAGGCGTTTCCTTCGGTCCTACCCGGGAGGGCGGCTCCCGGGAGCGCCGGAGGAGAAGGTGGGGCGGGGGCCAGGCGCCAAGCGGAGGCATGCAGCCCCGGAGTGCCCGGAGATGGCGGGCCGACAGGTGGAACAGGTTGAGCCTACACACCCGGAACTGGGGCGCTGGGGTCGGGGATGGTGGTGGGGGTTGTCCCGTGCCACCGCGTCCGGAAGGGTAGGCGGGCGGGCGTCTGGGGCTTGGGAACCCCGGCGCGCGGGGCGGGACAGGGCGCGTGGACAGGGCACCGAGACACCCTCCGCCAGACAGCATGGAGAAGCATGGAGAAGCAGCTGCCCTCACCCCACTCTCGGCGCCCTCAACCCACTCTGGCCCTTCCAAATGGCACTCCGGCCCCCACATCCCGCACCCACGGCACCCAGCTCCCTGGAGAGCCAAGCACAGCCCCATTCGCGACCCCAAGCGTTCCGGCCGCAGCCCAGGGAGGGCCCCGGGGCGCAAGCTCCCCCGGGATGCAGGGGAGCGGGTCGGCACCGTTTCCTCGGAGGGAAGGAGGATGCAGAGGCCTGAGCCTGGGGGCTCGAGGAGCAGAGCGCGGCGCCCAGAGCGGCAGTGCTCCTCCTGCCACCGAACCAAGGTCTCAGGGAGGATAATGCGCCCTGTCGACCGTCCGGGCGCGCCACGCCTGGCCCGCCAAGAGGACTTCAGCCGCAGCAATCCAGAACCTGCTCCCCCCGGCAGTGTCGGGAGAAGGGGCCCGGCCCGCCCCTGACGCGGCCCCGCCCCAGTCCCTCTGGTCCCTCCCCCAAGTCCTGACCTCCCTCCCTGATCAGAGGCTTGGGAGGCCCGGCTGCCGCCTTCCAGGAGCCCAGAGGGGCCCAAACCCGGCAGAAAAGGATCCGCGGCTGCGCTCTCTCACATACGCTGTGCCCGAGGTAAGGGGCGCAAGCCAGGCCCGGGGCGGATCTCAGGGCTCAGCCGCCATAGTGAGCGCGGAGAAGCTCGGTTTCCGGGGTCTGGCTCGGCTGGTGCGGATCGCCTGCGGGGCAGCCGCACCCGGATCCCGCGAGTGCGGCCCGGCCAAGCAAGCGGGAAGAGAGAAACTCCCTTGCGCACGAGCTGCACCGCACACGAAGCCGGCCGGTATCACGCATGGTGGCGCGCCGCCCGGGACAGCACGGGGCGCGGGAGCCACCTAACGCCCGCCCAGGCCCGGCGGCCAGTGGCTTTCTTAGAGGCGATCTGGCGTAGGGACTCGCAGCACCACACTCGTAGAACTGCCCAAAACGAAAATGGAACCCTGGAGATCCCGGTACCAGGGGACGCTGGGTTCCTGCCCAGAGCCGAGAGGGCCGCTGTCGTTTGTGCCACCGAAATCCTGGCGGCCCGGGTGAAACGGGAAAGTCGTTGTTAGAAAGGCCGGCTGGCAGACACCGCAACCCGCCCCCCCTCCGACGAATCGGCGGCCGTCGGTTGGTACGCGTTCCCGTCACGTTCCCAACGGGCAGCGAATAATAGTAATAATCATCACTTAATAATATGTGACACCACCCAAGAGAACCAAGGAGGCAAGGTCCACGATTGTACTCGGCGCCTCTTCGGCGCCTGCTCTCCGCAGTTTACGGCGATCTTATTTGAACCCCCGCACAACCACCTACGAGGTGGGAGGAGTTCTCACCCCAGGACTACACCACGCGCCCGGCACGCCAGTCAAAAGGCCGCGCTTCTGCCCGCGGCCCCGCACGCCCCGTGACCCGGACTCAGTCTGCCAGGGTCCCCGACCCCAGGCTCCGGCCGCGCTTCGCGAGGGAGCGACTGCGCGTAAGGTCCCGCGCGGCGTCCAGATCCGAGCTCCGGGTTCAGGTTGCCTCCCGGGAATGAGGTGCCACCGCGTGACCGGGAAATGACCCAGCCCGGCCGAGTACAGCCCCGCGGGGCCGGGAGTGAACGGGAACCCGGTCCCATACCCACCACACGCGACCCGGCGGCCCCGGGACAGGCCTCGCCGAGGCGCCAGCCACTGGGTGGGGAAACAGAGCGGATTCTCGCGGGCCAAGTCTAACCTTCGGCCCGTGGACGCTGACATTCCGCTTCTCGTGCCCTCTGCATCCCGGAGCAGGAGGTTCTCGGAAATGTTCTCGGTACTCCCTCAAACCTGGGGCCGCGACCCCGAGAGTGCCTGCCGGCTCCCCGCGCCCTCCCGCCGGCGCCTCTGCACCGAACAGGGCGCAACGCGTGTGCCGAGTGGATCCTCAAATCTGCATTCTCTCGGTGATAAAATATGCTCTCGTATTTTTTCCTGATTTCCCATTAAAACCTTTGCCTAACTAAACTCCCATCCAACGGGATTTATTTCGTCCCCCAGGAGATAAATCAGGGGGCAAATTTACGGCCCGGGAGGGACCCGCCGCGCTAATGGGCGCTTCATGGAGTGCGCGGCGGGGGCGCGCGGACGGCGGGCGCTGGCCAATGGCCGGGCCGCGGGCGCCCACAGCCAATCAGCGCGCGCGCCGCGCCGGGGCCCCGCGGTTATCAGCGCGTCCGGCCCGCGCGGCGCCGCTCCGACCGGCCCCGGGGCTGCCGCTGCCGCCGCCGCCTCCCGGAACGCCCCCGCCGCCGCCCGCCCTGCGCCGGAGCCGCCACCCGCCCTCGCGCCCGCCCTCCGCGCCGTCGGCGCCCTCGCCCGGCGCCCGCCCGGGCCGCGCGCAAACTTCCCGGGCCGGCGGGCGGCGGCGGCGGCGGGGCCCGGATGGGCGTCCGGGCCGGCGGCGGCGGCGCCCATGGACGCTAACCGCCCGGGCGCGTTCGTGCTGAGCAGCGCCCCGCTGGCCGCGCTGCACAACATGGCCGAGATGAAGACGTCGCTGTTCCCATATGCGTTGCAGGGCCCGGCCGGCTTCAAGGCGCCCGCGCTGGGCGGCCTGGGCGCGCAGCTGCCCCTTGGCACCCCGCACGGCATCAGCGACATCCTGGGGCGGCCGGTGGGCGCAGCGGGTGGCGGCCTCCTGGGCGGCCTGCCCCGGCTCAACGGGCTGGCCTCGTCGGCTGGCGTCTACTTCGGGCCCGCGGCCGCCGTTGCGCGCGGCTATCCCAAGCCCCTGGCGGAGCTTCCCGGGCGCCCGCCCATCTTCTGGCCCGGAGTGGTGCAGGGCTCGCCCTGGAGGGACCCCCGCCTGGCCGGCCCGGGTAAGTGGCCAGTGCGCGGGTTCGGCGTGGGGCTGCGGGCGGGCGCGGGCGGGACCGCCTGCCGCACTCACCGAGCCCCCTCTGCAGCCCAGGCCGGCGGGGTCCTGGACAAGGACGGCAAGAAGAAGCACTCGCGGCCGACCTTCTCGGGCCAGCAGATCTTCGCGCTGGAGAAGACTTTCGAGCAGACGAAGTACCTGGCGGGGCCCGAGCGCGCGCGCCTCGCCTACTCCCTGGGCATGACCGAGAGCCAGGTCAAGGTGAGGCGGCGCCGCGCGGCGCTCGCTTGGCCGCAGCCCGCTCGATCCCCCGCGTCCTGCGAAAGGCGCGCGAGCGGCCACGCCGCGGCCGGGGCCGGGGCGGAGGGGCAGTCTGGGGCGGCCCTCGGCGTCCGCGCAGGCGGCAGCGTCTCGCCCGGGCCGCAGAGGGGCCGTGCTGCCGCCGGCGGGTGCTCCGGGGGGGCCCCGCGTGATGGGCGCCCTCCACCCCAGGTGTGGTTCCAGAACCGCCGGACCAAGTGGCGCAAGCGGCACGCGGCGGAGATGGCGTCGGCCAAGAAGAAGCAGGACTCGGACGCCGAGAAACTGAAGGTGGGCGGCTCGGACGCGGAGGACGACGACGACGAGTACAACCGGCCCCTGGACCCCAACTCGGACGACGAGAAGATCACGCGGCTGCTCAAGAAGCACAGAGCCCCGAACTTGGCGCTGGTCAGCCCGTGCGGCGGCGGCGCGGGGGACGCCTCCTGAGGGCGCGGGGCCGGGCCGGACAACCAGGGTACGGACGCGGGCCGGCGCCCTCGCCAGCCGCCCGCGCCGCAGTGTGTATATATATTTTTACAGAGTAAGTTATACGGCGGCCCGGCTCGGGCTCGGCGTCGGGGCCGCCGCCGCCCCGCGTCCCGGTGCGATCACTTTGTATAATCAATAAATTATTTAACACGTCCCCGTCGGAGCCACGGCTCCCTAGGCCCTTCGCCTGTTTCTTCCCATTCGGAAAGCCGCGGGCGAGGCGGCTGCGCGGCCTCCGCTCCTGCCGGGGACGCCGTGCCGGGCCGCTGTCCAGTGTCCAAGCCCGCGGGGCCCGCGCCTTCGGCTGGAAGGGCGCCGGGGGCTGGAAGGGCCGGGCTCGGCAGCGGGCCCAACGGAGGCCGGGCGCCCCGCGTCCCGGGCGCCCGGGCGGCAGCAGCTCGCAGGAGCGAGGGCGCCGAGAGGACCGGCGCGGGGAAGGCGTCCCGGCCCCGCGGGCCGTCCGCTGAGGGAAGGGGCGGCCCGGGCCGGGAGCCGCGAGGAGCCGGACTCGGGGACTCGGCGGGCTGCAGCGGAGCCGACGGCGCGGGGCGGAGCAGGGAGCAGGTAGGGCCTCCTGTTTTCCGGCCACCCCGGGGCTAGGACCCTCCTTTCGCGGCTGCGGTGGATGAGGTTTGGGCAGGTTTAAACACATTCCCGGTGCCCGCCCCACCTGCGCGGTAGCTGTGGGTGGGTGGGGGGTCGGTGAAGGGCGCCGCTGGGCCCCGGCTCCTGCCTACCTGCTCTATTCTGATTATGTAGATTCAACCCGCCCAGCCTTAGTAGCTGCAGACTTCGGAAGTCTCGCTAACCTTAACATTGGGTGAAATAAATCAGGTTTTTAAACTCATCAGCACCATAGCTGATCCGCTGCTATTAGATTTTTTTTATGGGTAGAAAATGCGACTTAATTCAAAGGACTACAAAGAGAAGCCCACAGTAATTTTGCCAGCAGCTCGAAGTTCTCTGGGGGCCCTGGGGTTTGCAGCAGAAGCATGTCTGGCGGCCCCTTGAGGTCCATCCTTCCGGGCAGCTCGGTCTGCACCCCAGGGTGCCTCACCAGCCAGACCCCGCCCCCACCCCAGGCCCCACCGCGGAGAGGCAGGGAAGCCCTCCTCTCTGGCATGTTCTTTACCCCCACCTCAGAGGCGAGGATTCTGGTGAACAGCTGGATCTCTCTGGTTCACAGGAGAAGCCCCAGACTGGATGCTCCCCGTGGTTGCAGCTTCATGGGCATGACTGTGGTGTTAATTTTAAAAGTTAAATATAAAGGGTTATTTTATTGTAAGATTTATCTTGGAAATCATTATTGGAAATGTTAAAAGAGTAAAAGGCTGAGTCTTTTTTTTTCCACACAACTGCACCAATTTTAAAAACAGATGCTTTCCACTGACTGGTTTTCTTTTTAAGAGAGAACTTAAAAAATTCATGTGCGTAAAAACTATTCTCTCAGCTCTAAGTTAGGAGCAAAGGAATTTCCAGTTTTAAAGTTTTGAGGAAAGCAATGCACTTATGTAATTTCATTTAAAAAATGCTGAGGGGTAAATCCCAGTAGGTACCTGTGCAGTAAACAGTCCAAAAGACCTTCTTTCTGCTTCCCACTGCGGCTCAGCTCTATAACAGAATCTGACAAGACTCGGGGCCCGGGTCTCGGACAAGGTGATCTGGACTGCAGCCTGCGAAGGGCCCGGAGCGCCAGAGAAGGGAACACAGTCAAATGGTGTTTTCACCAAGATCAATTTTATTGCTTAGGGACCGGAGCGGTCATTTCCAAAGGCCTCCAGAGTGAGCAACAGCTGAAACCCTGCTACACAGAAATCACTGTGGGCCGGAACGGCCGTGTGGCACGTGGACGGAGTGACCACAGCTTGACACACACCCCAATCATTCTGTCAAGGATGCAGACTCGGCCGGTGGATGCCACACGGCTTGCGAGGGTAGTGATTCACCTAAGCCAAGCTTCCCCCCGGCGCCTGCACCCAGCCCGGGAGTCCTGTAGTGTTGAAGCAGATCAATAAACGCCATTTGTGTTTCATCCTCGGGCCGGGCGCCACCTCTGACCGCTGCGCCAGGTGTCGGGGACAGAGACGTGCGGCAGGGTCACGACGGGCCGTGGGAGGCGCGGCAACTGGGGACGAGGACAGTTTGTTTCTCTTAATAGTTTATATACAGCCCATGTTAAAAGCGGTTTCTATCAGAAGCAGACTAGGCTATTTTTATTTCTCCCATGATATTATTGTTTTATGTAGAATACTTGGCACCATAGAACAGTAACAAAAGACGGACAAAACGGTTTACAAAATTCTTGAAAGGTACACCCGAGCTAGCTATAAACTTCACATTCAGTTCTTAATATTACACAGCAGGAAGCCTAGGAGTCTGACTGCTCACGTGAGAGCCGCGGGCCATCCGAGCCCCACGGCGCCACCGGGCGCAGTCCTGGTTTGACAGCTCTGCGTGTGGACGTGCGGGGGACCAGCTCCTAGACTCGGTTCTACTGCTGATATGACACTCAAGCATTCATACTGGAAAGTATATTTAGCGTAAGTTTTGGTAAGGTTTATAAATTATTTTTAAAAAGTATATATTTATATATATTTATATATATAAAAATGGGAAGCAGCTGCAGTGTGATTCAAAAACCACGTAACGTGGCAGTAGAGTGACTGACAGGGAGGGGCCTCCAGAAGCGAAAGCGGGGGCCACGTGCCCCCAGTCGTGGAGCCCGGCCGGCCTGCTCAGCCCCCGCCGCAGGGCGACTCTGAGCCCCGCCGGGTTTCTGCTCCCGAGAAGCTCCTCCACGCTGACAATGATTAAAAATCGAAAACCGTGACGTCTAAAATACAGATTTTTGCTGTCTATTAGAGTTTTGGCAACAGGACTGTGACTTGTTAAAAAAAAACCCAATGTTTCTACTTGATGCCACATGGACAGACACGACGGTGAGGTATGTGAGGCTTGTCCGGAGCGCCGTCCGGGGCTGAAGCAGAGTGTGGGGCCGGCCGTCTAGCGGTGGCGCTCGGGCGGGTCTGGACGCAGCTGTCGGAGGACGTGGGCCCTCGTGCTACGGGGGGGTCTCGCCGGGGGTCCCCTCGAGGCGCTGGCATCGCCTCCCTGCCGTGGAATCAGGCGTTGGTTACGGGGACACACACACCAGGAAAAGCTCAGAAAGGTGAACTCGAGGGAAGGAGGCATATTTACCACCACGTCACTGCACCACACAACACTTGTGCACACGTGCGTGAGGTTTACCTGCCCCGGGCGCGATGCGGAAGGCCAGGAACACGGGCTGCGGGGGAGAAGAGAGGCCGTCAGGGCCGAGCGTCCACGGCCAGTGGGCCCAGCGCTGGACCCTGTCCTGGGGAGCTGGCCGTGGGCGCCCCGAGGCGGAAGGCACAGGGCCGTCATGCTCCGTTAAGATGGCATTATTTCCACATAGAAATTGGTGTAAAAGGTCATTTCAGAGCCGTGATTCAGGCCCTGAGAACATGGGGAAGGACAGAGCCTGGCCTGGGATCCAGCCGCTGGTTCGGGTGGGCGGCCGGCCTAAGAAGGGGAAGTGGTGGCCGTCTCTCCCGGGCCGCCGGGGACACAGGACCCGTGACCCCACTCCCCTCGGAGGGGCTGCAGGCTGGGGGCCGGGCAGAGTCACACGTCCAAGGTTGGTTCCGGAACGCTGGGTGGTTCCCTGAAGCTGGGCAGCGACACAGACATCTCTCCCCACCGGGGCGGCAGGGGCAAAGGCCAGTAGGGTGCTCGGGTGCAGGCTCAGAAACACCAAAGGCCAGTAGGGTGCTCGGGTGCAGGCTCAGAAACACCTCCAGAGGGACCATGGGACACAGTCTCCGTCTCCGACACGAACTCCGTCTTGGTGAGCCAGTCTCTTCTGCCTTCCTATCTACCTGCCTCACCACCCCCCTACCTACCTACCTGCTGGTGCTTTATTGAAATTAAACACAGACTGACTCGGCCATGTCTGTGAAGCCGGACCAGGAGGCGGAGAAGGGGGTTAGGAGAAGCACCCCGACAGCCCGCCGCCCACCACCGCCCACCGCCGCCCACCACCGCCCCCGCACGGGCCAGTCACCTTATGGTCTCCCATGCAGACGCTGGGCCCGATGTGGTCGTAGGTGACAACCTTCTCCTCGCTCTCCGACTGGGAAAAGCAAACAGAGGAAGAGATGTGGGAGGCGGAAACGGGGGGGCTTCCTGGGGAGCAGCGGAGACAGCCCTGTGGCTGTGCCACCCTCCACCACCCTGCCCACTCCTCCGTGGGGCTCCTGCTGGCTCAGAACTGCCAGTGAGCAGCTGGCCCCCAGGAGAGAGCGGCTGCCCCCCGGGAGGCAGCGGCTGGAGGCGGCCGGGCAGCACTCAGCCCCTGCTCGCGGGGTGGGAGGGCTCCGGCCTCGGGAGGGCGGCAACCTTCCTTGGGGGCTGGAGGCAACGTTCCCGGGGTGCTGGTGTGGCCTCTGCTCACGGCCATCAGGGCGGATGGGAGCTCTCTTTCCAGTTGTGCCCCTGGCACCAAAAACGGTCTCCGTTTTCTCCCTTGGCATTTGTTTTTGACCCAGAACTCCCTGTTCAGAGGAGAACAGACGCCCCTGAACGCCACAGGGCCGCGCCCAGCGGCCACTAGAGCAGGGCCCCATGCACAGGCCTCCCGCCCATCAGCCTGCGGGCGCCGCCCAGGGTGTGCCACTGGCGGTCAGTTCCGGCTCCAGCTGGGCAGGGCTTTCACTGCCGTGGCTGAAGCCTCTGAGACTATAAACTGAATTATCCTTAATGCAGTAGGAAGTGTGAGGTCAGCTTTACTTTCCAGCGGGATTGCCTGCCAGGAACTGCGACAACAGACCCCCTGCACACCCGTGGCGGCCTCCCTGGAGTGGGAAGCATTCATCAAACGCTGCGTGGTAATTTACAAAGGCAGCATAAAATTGTGGATTTCCAAGTGCATAATCGCAAGACAGATAAACAGATCACAGCGGGCTCCGCACTTCTCCCTGCGCATCCATCATGGCAGTCGCCCCCTCCGTGTTTGGGGCGGGAAGCAGAACCGACATGATGCCGAGCTGACCGAGCGTGGCATGATGGATGACGCCGCGAAAACGCGGGGAGGCGGCTGCTGGGCCGGTGACGCCCACCACTGCGGGAGCCCCAGGGGAGGGCCCGCTGGGGGAGCCCCCCGCCAGGAAGGCTCCAGGCCCTCCCCACAACGGGCCACCCAGCCAGGCTCCGTGCCCGCGAGTCTGCAGCATCAAACCTCCAGCCCTGGAGTGGAGACGAGGCCACGTGTGGGTGGCGGTCGTCCGTCCGCCTTCCGGACTCTGCAGCCCCGGGTGCCTCCCGACGCCAGGCGCTCCAGCTGTCCCGGTGGCTTCACCGCAAGATGCCTTTCCCTGGAAGATGACCCTCACCTCCTTTCTGCCCCAAGGCGCCTGTTCTAGCCGTAGCTCTGGGCTCCGCCGGCCCAGTGTGCTCAGAGCCGGCAGCTATGACCCACCGTATCCACTGTCCACTCTGCTTCCTCACGTCCCATCACGGAGCCCAGGGGGGAGGCCCAGCAGAGCATGGGGCCGAGTCTGAGGCCACACGTGTGTGCAGGGTCTGTGTAGTCAGGGCCCGTCTGCCCTGTCTGGCTTATGTCGTAAAGCCTGCTTGTGGGAGAACCCACGGCCCGTCCTCCGTGCTGGGCTCTGGGGCCTGCCTGCCAGCTGTCCAGCAGGCCCCCAGGCCCTGTCAGGGCATGCTCACTGCAGGCCCCATGCACCCAGCCTGGTCCAGGAGGACTCTCCCCAGGAGCTGGCTTGCAGCCGGGCGTCCAGGGCCACCCGCTCTGGAAAGGCCAGCAGGATCTTCCGTAGGGGGCCACGGGGCTGCTGGCGGGGTCGGCCTGCATGCAGCTCATCCCAGAAGCTCTGCCCTCCCAGCTGCGTCTCTGGATGAGGGTCTGGGCCCGGGGGACAGAGGGGACCCCTCATAGCAAGTGCGGGGGCCGTGCAGGGTGGTGGCCAGAGCCCCGGACGTCCTGGGTTGAGGTTGGGGGGCCACCCACCCCCTCCTGACTGGCTGCCCATGTCACTCAGAAGCCGAGCTGCTGCCTGATGAGTCAATGCACTTCATTACTGTATTTTTTACTGATGGTGTTGACAAAACCAGTGCAGATATTGATTCTTGAGAGCAGTCCTTTTGTGTTAAATGTGGGCGTTGAAAACCCCAGGAATCGAGAGGCTACGGGAACTGGAGACCCCCACCCCAGCACTGCACGCAGCCTCCAGCCCCTGGCGTTTGTGTGACTCAGCTCAGGTTTACAACTTAAGGAAACACGACGACTTCACAGCTCAGGAGCTCTTCCGAGGACAAGAGCCCGTCGACTTCTCCAAGCACGCAATAAAGTGAAACGACTCCTGACGCCCCGGTGACCGACCGTCTACGCTGTTTTGACTCCAGAACCCGGGTATGTCCCAGCCCGAGGACCGGAGGCAGGAGGGTGCCCCCAGCCTGGGCCCGCCCCCCAGCCGGCCCCCCAGGCTTCACTCACCCTCAGGACGAGCTCCTTGGCCGAAGGAGACATGAGGACGCGGTCACACCAGGCGGGGCAGCGGGTGTTCATGTACTGCCGGCCCTGGCTGCAGTCCTCGCTGTATGGGTAGCTGGGGAGACAGGATGGGGGCGTGGTCAGCAGCTGCTCGCCGGCCCCACCGCTGCCCCTCCTCCACGCGGGCCCCGCACCCCAGAAAGGCCCAGCTTGTCCAGGGGACAGAGAGGCGACAGAAGCTTCCCAGAACCGAGTCCCGCACTGTCCCCAGCACTTCAGATATGCTTCTGGACGCAGCCTAAAGCACAAACCTGCACAGACGCCTGCGGCTGGCTGGCTGACAGACCCCTTCCTTTCCCCTCAGCACATGTCCTGTGCCCCCGTGTGTGGGAGCCCTGGACCAGCTGGACAGACAAACGTCCTGGCCAGGCACACAGCCTTCTTGGTCGAATATCACCATTTTATATTTATCATTACAGACAAGAACCTACACGTGGTCCAACTCTGAATTAGGGACCATGGAGAAGTCCAAGAAGCGCTTCCTAACCTTTAATATAAAAGTGGACCTGTTCACTGCAGGGAGGAGGCCCCTGGTGCCCCGTCTTTGCGATGCATGCTGTCCCTGTGTTATACGCATTTTTCTTTTTCACAAAAGTGAACCCTGGAGCTTTTTCCCTAATAATTTGTCCTGTAAAAGCATCTCTCCCCACGTAGAGCACTCGTCCATACTTGGAAAGGGATGCGTCCCTCTGGGGAGTCAGACACTCTGCCTGGGCGGGACCAGGGGGTGTGCCTCTGCCAGTGTGTTGGTCACGGTCACCCCGAGGCACGTACCCAGGCAGAGCCCTGCGCAAGGGGCTCAGCAGCCCACTCCCAACCCAGGCGCCTGACCACAGCCAGCTGCTGGGACCCTGCTTCCTGTTTGCTCCCGTACCCGTTTCAGCAGCAAGCATCTATCCACTGTTGGAAGCATTTTGGTTACTTCTAGGTTTGGGGAGTTCTTGATTGTGATGAGTGGACCCCCAAGGGGCCCAAGATCCTTTGGGGGCTGGAAGGTAAACTCCGTGTTCATGGTCACACAGACATGCTACCTGCTGTTGTCACGGTGCTCGCGTGGCCCCACCCCACATCGCACAGGCAGAGGCCACAAGAATGATTCCTGGACTGGATCTCGAGCCTGTGAGAGCCGGTTTAGGAGTCGGTGGGAGGAGTGGGGAGCACGTGAAGGTGGGACCCTCAGACCTCAGGGAAGGGAGGTTTGGAAGGCGCTGTCCCGAGGGCAGGGGTCTGGACAGGGCTGCGTGCACGGCGAGAACCTTTCACGTCACAGGAAGCCGCTGCCGCACCTTGGTGGGTGAGCCTGCTAAGCCGTCTCACTTCATTTTTGTTTTCAAGCCAATGACAGTGTGACCTGGAGTGTGTTCACAGCTGGGATGATGAGAGCGGAGGTGCAGAGAGGCTCTGAAAACCAGGTGTGCCAGCCAGAGAACGCCACTGAGTATCCCCTGCTGTCAGCACCACCTGTCTGCTGGCACCAGCGATGCCCATGGCGCATAATTCCCTGGTTGACAAGCTGGATGCCCTGGGGTGGCCACTGTCCCTCAGACATTGTCCATCACCCCCTGCCCCCAGGAGATGCCGAAGCTGGACAGCCAGTGGAGCACAGGCCGTCTCCACAAACGCAAGAGCCCGCAGCCCCGGACCCCATGAGCCTCTGTCGTGACCACCTGGCCCAAGTGGGAGAAGGAGTCGTTTTCACAGAACAGTCAGGATGATGCAGGCCTGGGGAGTGTGGAGAGGAGCCAGCGCGGCCCTTCCTTGTGACAGGTCACGTGGACAAACCCAGACGTGGTCTCCCTCCCTGGCCAGTGCTGCTTCTGGACAGATCCCCACGGGGTTCAGCCACGACAGAAGCAACAGAGCCAGGAGGTTCCACCTTTTAACCACAAAGAGGGCAGCGTGGTAGAGCCCAGGCACAGGATGCCCTGGAGCAGGCAGATGTGCCCGAGGACATCCCTGCACACCTGGCAGCACACCCACCTGGCAGCACGCCCACCTGGTACACACCCATCAGGTACACACACACACACAGGTACCCAGCCACCAGGTACACATCCACCCAGGTACACAGTTACCAGGTGCACAGCCTCCAGGTACACACTTACCCAGGTACACATTCACCAGATACACTCCCAGGCAACACACTCACCCAGATAATACACACACCCAGGTACACACCCTAGCCATACACCCAGGTAACACTCCCAGGGAATGCATACACCTAGGAAACACACATGTATACACATATAGACATGAGTTTTGTACCACATACACAAAAAGTCACGAACACATCATGAACATACCCCCACATAAAAATCTACACACGTGCCAGTTCCTGTCTGCTCATATGTGAACACACCATGTACATGTGCACATGGAGCTTATGCACACACACAGCCACACCTATGCAACGCACACCTGTACACACATGTATTCACACACACACACCACACACAGGCCCAGGTATACACGTACCCATGCACATGTGCAAACACAACCCACACCCACACTCACAAGACACGCTGCATACAGCCACGCACACATACCCACATATCCACACCTGTGCCTGTATAACCATGTCTGCACACACACACGTGCGTCCATACCATGGACACACACTCACACCTGTGCACACCCACACCTGTGCACTATGGTACCATATGCACACATGCCGACATGTGCACTGCACAAACACATGCAATTAGCCTGTAACCTGACCACATGCATCCTGCACACACACCCACACAAGTACATGCCTGCACGCACAGGCACTCACACCCATGCGGGGGCCCCATCAGGCACACGTGCTGGCACAGTGCACACAGTACATACACACACGCACGATCCTCTGTGCACACACCCTACACACGTGTGCACAGGAGCTCATGCCTGCACACACACAGGCAGCACTCCTGCTGCTGCTGCTAAGTCGCTTCAGTCGTGTCCGACTCTGTGGGACCCCATAGACGGCAGCCCACCAGGCTCCCCCGTCCCTGGGATTCTCCAGGCAAGAACACTGGAGTGGGTTGCCATTTCCTCCTCCAATGCATGAAAGTGAAAAGTGAAAGTGAAAGCTCCTGGGATCACTTAGTTTCTGGCAGTTAGAGAACACATCTGGGTACCAAACGGCCACTGTTTCTAACCACGTCCGTGCAGCTGCTTCTGCTGACAGGTTCCCAGTGTTGGGACAGCTCTCCAGACATGGGGCTGTGAGAGCCACCCAATGGTCAGAAACATGGTTTTAAACATGAGGGAACAAAATGGAGGGGATGGGTGTGACCCAGGCACTGGAGGAGGGGAAGGTGGATAGTGGGGGAAGGGATAATAAGGTAGTGACCTGGAAGTGGGGGAGTGGTGGGTGACCTGAAATGTGGGGGAGGAGCAGGTGACCTGGAATGTGGGGGAGGGGTGAGTGACCTGGAATGCGGGGGAGGAGCAGGTGACCTGGAATGTGGGGGAGGGGCGGGTGACCTGGAATGTGGGGAGGGGCGGGTGACCTGGAATGTGGGGGAGGGGTGGGTGACCTGGAATGTGGGGGAGGGGTGGGTGACCTGGAATGTGGGGGAGGGATGAGTGACCTGGAATGTGGGTGAGGGGTGGGTGACCCGGAATGTGAGGGGGGGGCCATGACCTGGAATGTGGGGGAGGGATGAGTGACCTGGGCATTGGGGAGGCGTGGGTGACCCAGGAAGTGGGGGAGGGGCGGGTGACCCGGGCAGTGGGGGAGGGGGTGACCCGAGCAGTGGGGGAGGGATTGATGACCTGTGCTGTGGTGGGGGGGTGGGTGACACAGGCAGTGGCCTGGATGGCCTTGCCTTGGAGACTCAGGCTTTGCATGCAGGCTGGGAGGTCAGGGGCTGTGAGCGGGGACCCTTAGCTCAGGGAGCCCACGGATTAGTCTGTAAACCATGACCTTTTCCACCCCAGAGAACCTGAAATGCTACTTCCCAGTTAAACGGAGAAAGTCTGACCTCTTGAGCAATGGGGCTCCCAGTGGCCCCCACCCCCTGTCCCTTCCAGACCACCTTCCCTCAGGAGGCAGCCCCACCTCCAGCCAGAGAAAGGTCTCTGGCCAAGACGTGCTTGCAAGGACGGGACACCGTTCCTGGAGAGCTGGCATGGCCCTAACACACCGACCAGGTCACAGGATGTCCATGCTTCCAGGACAAGGGCAGAATGTCTCAGGCTGTTCTCCTGCCGCACGAGCCCGTCAGGCCGGAGGCAGGTGAGCCCAAGAGGGCAGATGACCTCCGGGTGCCCACAGCGTGGGCACCGACCCAGAGTTCCTCCCACTTGGCACCAAAGTATCCCCACCCCCAACCTACCAGCAGGATCTCACAGGCCAGACCACGCTGGGCCACGCCCCTCCTGGGGGCCACACCCCTCCCCAGAGCCCACCCCTGGGGCCTGGCTGAAGTCCAAGGTCTGTGCAGGCCGCCCGGTCCCTCCGAGCCCTGACGTGCCTGTCTCTCTGCTGCCTGGGGGATGGGGCTATGTCCCTCGGCCACCAGAGCGACCACAAAGTCCTGGGTCTCCCGGCGGGCCCATCCCCCCGCGCCTTCTGCGCTCTGTGCCTGGCTGAACGTCCAGGCTGCGAGGTTTGGAGAAGCTCAGGGACAGCCACCTGCTCGGGCTGCTGGGGAGCCGTATGTCCACAGCTCCTCCTCCTGGCCGGGCCGCAGCCCTGAGGGAGGCGTGTGGACCCTGATCAAGCGGGAGAGATGCCCAGGACCCCCACACCGCCCCCAGAGGGCGGGGGGAAACCGGTCCCTCAGGACGGCCTCAGCTTCCAGCGGTCCCTGGCGGCTCGTGTCACTGCACACTTGATGTTGCTTCAGTTGCATCAGAGCCCAAGGACGACGCGGCGGGGCAGCTCCTGGATGCGCTGCTGAGGCCGCCCGCTCAGGCCCAGCTGCTGAGTCATGCACGGGCTCCCAGGCATCGGAGCCGCTGCTGGGTGCCCACCAGGCCCCCAGGGTACACATCCCTGCCTGTCTGGCCCCTGCACCTCGAATCACTGGTCTGGGCGCTGACGGTGAGTGGCAGGCACCCAGACACCTCAGCCAGTCTGGACTCAGGCAGTCCCAGGTCCAGCGGACGTCTGACCTCTGGAGTGAGGCTCAGGAAGTAGGGTAAGCTTCACGGGGAGCCCGGGAGGACCTCTGATGCGGATCTGACGTGTTTACCTCCCCCGAGGCCTGGCACAGACGGGGGTGGGGGAGCAGATGGCACTCTCAGCCCCACCTGCAGCGGCTCCCAGCGGCCTCGCTCCCTGAGGACGATTCCCCGAAACTGCCCAAGGCCCATTTTCTCCCAAGTGGTAAGAATTCTCACTTGGCATCTGTAAAACGGCAGAGACGGGGGAGCAGCCGTGGGGGGCGTCCGTGTCCTCCAGATGGGCCTGGGGTGGCTGAGCGGGCTGAGTGTCCTGGGCCATTTTGTAATTGGCTCTCTTTCCCCCCACCCCAACCCAGCCCCCTGCGGCCCCGGGCGGGTCAGGGAGGAGCACGCTGTTATTGCCGCGGATTTCAAGATTCTGTAAACACCAGAGCAAAACACCACAAAAGCTCACGTACCCGAGAAAGAGAACCAACACCCGCGTCCCGACGGCCCAAGAAAGATCCAGAGCTTGGCACTGCCTCAGCGGCCCCTCGTAGGCGCCTCTGGGAGGCAGTGTCGGCACCGAGGAGAACAGCCCCTACCACGCTCTCCAGGCTGGGGAGGGGGCGGGAGGAGGCATGGGGGGCACAGAAGCACAGACGGGAGGTTCCCTGTGGTCCAGAGAGTGGGCAGTCCTTACCTGGGAGGGAACGAGATGTCCAGTTCATACAGTCTGTCCTTAAACACAGACAGCTCTTTGTCAAATTCTAATAGCTGAGAAAAAAAAAGAAGATAAGGGTCACTTGGGCTTGCGCTCCTGGGGGCACCGGACAGCCTGGGCAGGGACACCGTGATTTCAGACCCCGGCACCTGCCCTGCATGAGGGCTGCCCAGGGCTGCCCTGGGCGGTCCTGCAGGCCCCAGGGTGAGGCCCGGTGCTGACCAGCTGGGGCCACTTTGTCCCACTGAGCATGCAGGGTGCGGCCATGGCCACGCTGGAGTCACTCTGAGGTGCCCTCGCCTGAAGGCAGGGTCCAGCTGGAGTCACACTCTCGAGTGTGGGCCTCGCCCAGAGGACCGCAAATGGCACTGGCCTGGTAGGCCCCTCAGAGCCACGCCCACGGGCACTGCACCTCCAGGAGGCGGGCCCTGCGGCCACACGCGCCCTGGGCACGTGGGGGAGCATGGCATCACACAGGTCCGAGGCCACACGGCCCTCTCTGCTCCCGCCATCTCAGCCCTTCGATCTGCATGCCGTGTGTGCAGAGCAACCCTGGGCACCAGGCTCTACCTAAGCCACCCGCAGAGCCCGCGGGCAGCAGGCCAGCCCTCAGCTGGGCCGCCCTCCTCGGGTGAGTCAGGGGGAAGCAGGCCGGACACCTCCTGGCAGGAGCTCCTGGGGGTGATTATGGGGGTGGGGGGACTGAGGCTCCTTTTGCACAAACAGGACGCTTCAGACACAGCCGCCTGATCCCAGTGGCCACCAAGCGCTGACCCTGCCTGGTGAGGCTGGAGGCTGGGTCCCACGGCTGCCACCGTGAGCCCACGTTTGCTAAGAGGCACCTGTGGCAAACCTCGCCCCACTCAGCACCCCTGCTGGGGGCCTAGGGGTGCAGGGCCAGAAGCGGGGTGCAGAAAGGGTTTTGGGGGGAGGGGAGGCACAGGGCAGGGGCTGTGTGGGGGTGGGGGCTGGGGCCAGAGCCCCTCAGCTCCCAGGCACAAGCAGCCTCCTGCCCCCACCTCCAGGGAGCAGCCGGGGCCAAACGACTTCTGGAAGGTTCCCGAGTCGGTGTTTCAGGGTGCCTGGGGTGGGGAACAAGTCTGCAGGGAGGGTGAAGCATGAGTGTGGGGCCTGGACCAGCTCTGGGCTCACACAGGTGTGCACACACGTGTGCCTGGAGACACCCTCACAGCACGCTCGCAGGACGCACCCCCACAGGGAGACAGCAAGCGTGTCATCCACAGCCTCCCGAACGTGAATGCTCGGCCTTTGCAGCTCAGGAGGACGGCCCTGACCCCCGCGGAGTCCGCCAGCATTGCGGCGCATCGCCCCCGGAGGCCCGCCACCAGCGTCCTTCCGTGGGGGGTCCGGTGCTGGGGTTGCTCTCAATCTTGGCGTTTGGTGTCCTGCTACAGACGCCCCGAGCTCTTGAGGACCACGCCTCCCACCCCTGCCAGCTCCAAGCGTCCCTCCCGTGTCCCGCCCACGACCCACCACATGAGCGCCATGCCCGGCCCGCTCTGTCCGTCTGGACACTCCGCTCCCTGGGGGGGACTTTCCCGTCCCTGGCTGCTGTGAGAGCCGCTTGTGTGTCTTCATCTGCCTGGACTTTTGAGCGTATGGTGTTTATCTTTCTGATTCTTTCTCTGTTTCCTTTAAATAGTCTCAGAATTTTTATCAAGCATTCCGTGATCTGACCTCTTGGACTCTCGCTACCGTGGAGGGCTCCCTGCCCCGCATCCACGGGAGGCCAGCACGCCGTGTTTCAGGAATGATATTGCATTTCTGTTGAAGTGGGAATCTGTATCTCTTTGAGATTTTTCACAGCCTGATGACCAATTTCTCATGTATCGTAAACATTCTTCTTGATCACAAAGTGAGGGACAGCGCAGGGCGTGTGCGGACAGTGATGAAGCGGCCGGCCGGCCGTATCTGCCAGGCACAGTCCGGGCTGCACGCCTGCCTCTGCTGCTGCAGAGGTGCGGCGCTGATGAAGGGAAGAGGCTGGAAAATCGATGCGGCGGAGCCAGAGCAGGTGCTACACACACAGAAAACATCTCCATCCGACGGGCCGAGCGCCGGGAACACTCCCGCGCCTGCCCGGGGACAGCCGCGGAGAATTTAATCTCTCCAAATCCTCACCAGGGCACTCCATCCTGCCGCCCTGACAGCCACACTTATAATTAATTATACAATTTCGATGGGAATATCGACTAAACAAAGCTATAAATCATAGAAAAAGTCAATAGGCATGGACACGTTCAATCATGTCCCGGCCGATGATTACTACTCTTAAAATACAATAATTATTTTCAGAGCCAGCTTGAATTAAATTTCTGTCAGGCGGGAACAAGACCAGTGGTTGATCAAGGATGCGATGGACCCGGGGCCGTGGCTGAGCTGCACATCCATCCTGGTGGGCGTCTCACCCTGAAGGTGAGCGCTTGTCCGGAGGCCCCTGGGGGTCTGCACGCCCGCCTCCTGCAGGGGGCCGCGGTTACCGTGGAGCCAGCCCTGCACTGGGAGGCATGAGGCCTCCGCCCCCGAGCTTCCTGACCCGACCAGGGGGCCCAGGGGCCCCCCAGAAACCCTCGTGGAGGCCTCATCTCTGCTTCGACTCCATCACGTCTTTTCATCTTAGGAGCAGACTCAAACTTCTCCCAGATATTCAAATTAATTTTCCTCCACATTGAAAGCATGGTTTCACAAGATAATATGTAAATAAAATTACGTCTAAGGTGATGTCTGTTGTTTCCAGGTGATGACACACTTCCCAGGCAGTAAGGAAGGCCAGCGGGGCTCTGGGCCCACCCCCCACGCTGTGGGACGCAGGAGGAGCCCACCTCCCTGGGACCCAAGGGTCCCCGAGGAGCCAGCTGTTCACAGGCTGTGGGCCAGTCTCCAAGGACACCAGGTGGGTGGAAGCGGCAGAGGAGGCTCGGGAGCGCCTGGGGCCGGGGTGAACCCGTGCAGTGGGGGAGGCGGCCTCACAGAAGAGGGCTGGGCCCCCCACGGTGGGTTCAAACCTGGGCTGAGTGGATGGCCGTGTGACTGGGCCCGGCTGAGCTCCAGGCCGGGGAAGGGGGGGTCGGAGGGGGTGGGGTGCAGGAAGGAGGCAGGGGCAGGGGCCGGGGGCGGGGGTGGGGGCAGATTAGGTGGTGGAGAGTCCAGGCCCCAAAGCCAACGGACATGAGAGGTGAGAGGTCCCGGCGGGTGATGGGGGCTTCCCAGGGGCAGGCAGGCAGGCAGGCAGGGCAGGGCGGCTCTGTGCAGGGACTCGGGACTGGCAGGGTCTGCCGGACAGCTAGACAGTCCCCCATCCAGACAGACGTGCCCTTCTCTGGGTGCAGATGGTGGACACTGCTCAGGGAGGCACAGAGCCCCCGTGGGGCCTGAGGAGATGTGACGCAGAGGTGCTGCCCAGAGTCCGTGGGTGACCAGGCTGCCCAGGGCACCCGGAGCACAGAGGGCTGAACGGGGGCGGAGGGACAGACAGGGGCTGAATCTGCACACGGTTCTGGCCTTTGAGATGAAGACGGCCCTGAGAGGTCACAGTGGTCTCGGTGGGGTAACCAGGAGCTAAAAGTGGGGACCGTGGTACAGACAGTGCCTCACCAGGGTGGGGGGAGCAGCCAGGGCCTCAGGAAGGGGGTGCACAGGGCACACCTGGGTGGGGGAGGCTGCCTGCAGGCGTGGCTGACCTGCTGATAACACACAGGCGCCAGAGGAATGGGTCAAAGCAGGTCCAGCTGACGTTCACACCACGGGACAGCCCCCAGCCCAGCCCTCCCATTGCCCGTGTGCAGGCAGTCTGTGCAGGGACCTGCTCACAGGAGCGGGGGTAAGCTGCAGGGGTCTGTTCACATGTACTTCCACTCTGCACATGCACACACGCACACGTGTACTTCACTTTGCACACACATGTGTACTTCACTCTGCACATGCGCACACGTGTACTTCACTCTGCACATGCACACGTGTACTTCTCTCTGCACACATGTGTGCACTTCACTGCACACTTCTTGTCCTTGGATTTGTCAGTCTCCTTCTTGTACACATGCACACATGCACACGTGTACTTCACTCTGCACATACACACGTGGTTCACTACACACAAACACACACACACACACGGGGTTGGTGGCAGAGGATGTCCCTCAAATTCTCAAGACAGTCTCTCCTCTTTCCAAAGGAAGCCCAGGCCTCAGTGGGTGGGCCCTGAACAGAGAGGGTCTGCACCCAAAGCTGTCAGCCCTCTGCCTCTCACCTGGGGGGTCCCCAGGGCTAAGGGCTATTCTGCCCGTCAAAGACAGTAAGGCAGGTGGATGCAGCCTGGCCAGAGGCAGGAGGCACACCAGGCAGGGCCCAGCCAGAAGTGATGGGAGGGCCGGGGGTCAGCACTGCCCAGAGCAGCGGCGGGGGACCAACCGCACATCCCATGGCGGGACTCACCGCAGTGCCGTTGTCGTCCCGGAAAACCTCCTGGTTGAAGTAGTCAAAGAGCTTCTTCTCCAGCTGGAGCATCACCTGTTGGGGGTGGGGCGTCAGAGCAGGGGGCCCCTCCCCAGGGCGGGACCACGGGGGGGGGGGGGGGGAGCGTCAGAGCAGGGGGGGTCACGGGGGGGGGCCATCAGAGCAGGGGGCCTCTCCCTAGGGCGGGGCCACAGAGGGGGCTGTCAGAGCAGGGGGCCCTCCCTAGGGCGGGGCCGTGGGGGGAGGGTCAGAGCAGGGGCCCTCCCCAGGGCGGGCCCCCCTCCCCAGGCCGGGTCACTGGGTGCAGAGGGGCGTGAGAGCAGGTGGGCCCCCTTTCCAGGGCGGGGCACCTCCCCACAGCGGGGCCACGGGGGGGGGGCCGGGTCAGAGCTGGGGCCCCTCCCCAGGGCGCCTGCGCACCCTCTGCGCTCACCTTCCGGTCGTTGTCTGACTCTCGGAATATCAGCTTCACGACTTCGTTGGTGTCCGCGGCCCGCACGGTCTGCATCGTGGCCTTTGTGCAGAGAGTCTGGGAAAGACACGGAGGAACCAGGTCCGAGACCTGCCGCCTGGCCGCCCGACCCGGTCCCTCCGTCCTCGCTGTCCGGCTGGGCTGGGGGCTCACTCCTCCTGAGCGCCCGGCCAGCCCCTCTGCCCTCCGTCCAGGCTGCTCTGTGGACCCAGGGGCCCAGGAGGCCCCACGGCCACGACGGTGGAGAGCAGCCAGGCAGGACCTGGAGGGCGGCAGGGAGGCAGAGGCCGTCGGGGGGCGCAGAGGGAGGGGGCCAGGCCTCCCAGCAGGTACACCCGGTCCTGCCCCACCCTGGGCGTGGGGCAAGGACAGGCCACAGCAAGAAGGTAAACAGGGTCCCTCCCCAAAGTCAGGACGAACCCGGAGCCTGGCCCAGGGGCAGCAGGGCAGCACTGGCCAGACCCACGTACAGTGGAGAGAGAACCGCTCCAGAAGGGCTGAGAGACGGCCAGGCTCGGAGAAGTGCTGACGAGGACGCGGGCCGTGCACCTCCCTTCGGAAAAGTCTGTCCGCAGGGTCCAGAGAGACTGCGGGGGCCAGGGGCCACAACCAGATTTTGTTTTGTGTGTAAGTTATACCTCGATAGAGCCTTTTTTTGTCCCCATAGTTTTTATGAAAAAGATAAAGAAGAAGGACTGCTGCAGCAGGACTGATGTTGACCTGAAGACGCCCGTTCATCCGAGGAGCCCGTGGGAGGACCTTGCGGTGGAGTGCGGGGCTCAGGCCCGAGGTGGCCGGCACTGTGGGGGGGGCACTGACATTCAGGGCACACACGGCTAACCAGGTCAGCGGGGCTCAGGCCCGGGGTGGCCGGCACTGTGGGGGGGGCACTGACATTCAGGGCACACACGGCTAACCAGGTCAGCGGGGCTCAGGCCCGAGGTGGCCGGCACTGTGGGGGGGGCACTGACATTCAGGGCACACACGGCTAACCAGGTCAGCGGGGCTCAGGCCCGGGGTGGCCGGCACTGTCAGGGGGGGCACTGACATTCAGGGCACACACAGCTAATCAGGTCAAGCCCCCAAAGTGGCTTTTGGACTCATGTGTCACACATCAGTCTGGCCGCCTTCAAATGGCCGGATTAGAACAAGGGCCCCAGCAACCCTGCCTGGGCGTGCCCACCGCCTGCGAGGAGGCCGAGCCATCCAGATGCTAATGTGCTACGGGGCTTAAGAGCGGTGAATGGGGAGGCCTGGCGGGCAGACGGCTTACTCGGAGGAAACTCATAGTCTTCGCCCAAAGGCGGCTGCTGCAAACTTCTTAAAAAAACGCTCTCTCTCCCCCTCGCACCGGCTCCCAGCGGATACACATCTGCCTGGCCGGCCCCTCGCGCGCGGCTGCTCCCACACCCGCCGGAGCCCCTCATTCAGGGTGCCCAGGCCTCCCCTTTCAGCCGCAGCCGTGACCGCTGGAGCAGAAAGCCCGGGACAGCGCCTTTCCGGCTTGCCTTACAGAGGCATTTTCCTCTTTTCAAAGGAGAAAAAAATTCTCCAAATGCTGTTTTTAAAGAACCATCTGAGGTTTATTTCGCTATCAGTGGCCGTGTGGAGGCACCGGAGGGTGACGCGGGTGTCTTACTGGCACTCGGGGCCCCGGGCTTTTTGCTTGGACTTTGGCGACGCAGCCACTGCCAAGGACAGGCACCGTGAGGGCCCCCAGGACGGCAGGGCCGGAAAGGCAGCTTGTGGTGTTCTCGCTGCGCGGCTGGCCCGCTCCCCTCTGCAGCACAAACGCGCCCCCCCACCCCACCCCGGGTCCAAATTTCAGTGCTGGTGGAGCCCCTCAGGCCCCAAGAGGTGAGCCCGTGAGTGTGGCCTTACAGAACCCGCTCTGATCTCTGCCAGATGGAGGGGGTGAGGGGCGGACAGCCAGCCCCTCACCCGAGGATGGGGGTCCACCGCCCCGGGGTCAGCCAGGAGCTGGTCAGGGCCGTCCTGGTCAGAGTAACGCCTGACCTGGGGGGTCTCTGTTCTGAGGGATCTCTATTACAGGTCGAGAAGCGCTTTGGGGGAAAAGTGTAGAGTAAGCTTGGTGTGCAGAGGTCAGAGGCACACCAGCCGTTTCCTTGCTGCGGTTGCTGAGTTTTAGATGGTGAGGAAAAGCGTCGGGGCTCTCCTGTGTGTGCACTCCAAGAGAGAGCAGGTGTCACACAGCGCCTCGTCTGTTTACGACGTCCTGCTAGGCTTTAGCCCAGTCATGGCTGTGATTCCACAGACCCTGCTTCTGTCCGCACCCAGCACGCTGGACCACAGGAGGGGGTCCTCTGCACCCCCAGCTGCCAAAGGACCCGCAGAGGTCAGGCAGGCGGGCACCTGCGGTCGGTGTCTGGAACATGCAGCGTGTACAGGGGGGGCACGCATGGGGCTGGGGGTGTCAGGGAGACCGTGACAGAGCTAACAGAGCAGGGAGGCTGGTCGGGGCCCCGCGCAGGCCGAGGCCAGGGCTCTCACCCTGCCCCTGGGCCCGGCAGGACCACACGCGAAGGGGCTGGGCTCAGAGGACACTTTTGTCCCCAACTTATCCTGACCAGACTGGGTGTTAGAGCCAGAGGGAGGCTGTTTCAGGCTTGGGGGGCGGGGGTGGGACTGCCCCCCCACACACCTGCTCAGGGTCCTCCCTGCGGCTCTCCCCCACCTGGAGGGGGCGCAAGGGCTTAAACGAACCAGACCAGCCGCCAAGCAGCCTGGCCCCGGAGGCAGCCCCGGCTCCAGCTCCTTCCTCGCACCTTCTCTTTTTGCTCGTGTGTGACCCTGAGGACACAGTGCGTGGGGACACTCTTACCACGGACAGGGGCCGGCGTGCCCACGGGGTCCAGCACCCTCGTGGTGGGGCCCGTCTGCCAGTGCTGAGGCCTCTCCCCGTCAGGGGTGTGGGAGGCAGCCCACGGGGTCCTCGTCTCTGCCCAGATCACTCGGTTTCTAAGACCTTCAGGGATTAACCTTTGTCCCATCAAATGGAAAGTAAACTGGCCTTCAAATGAAAAGTTACTGGACAGCGGCTTCCTGAAGTTGTGAAGCCCAGCCCGGCAGGGCCTCGGGTGGCCTCCCCCCACGGGATGTGGACCCGCTGGAAGGACAGCCGGCAGCCCCCCCAGGAAGCCAGCCACACGCTGCGGCCCGCGGACTGGACACAGCTCCGCAGAGCTGGGGTCCCTCCACTGCCTGAAACGGAGCCGTGTGTCTGGAAAATGCAGGGCCACCACGTCCTGCCCCGCCCCGCCCCGCCCCGCCCCGGCTCCAGCTCCATGGAGAGCGGGCGAGCCCCTCCAGCCGGGTTCAGCCACTGAGGGACGGGTCTCCTGCTCGTCCGGGGAAGAAGGCGCTGGTCTGAAGAAAGCACAGGTTCCTGCTGCAGGCTGGCCCTTCCGGGCACCTACAGGCGGGATCCGGGACGGGGGGAGGCAGGCCGCGGGGGCCAGGCTGGTGGGTGGGCTCCGTGCGCCCTGCTTGGGGCTTTCATCCCCTGACAACCTCACGCAGGAAACATGCGGACCCTCTGATAGCGTGAAATCGGAAACAAAGCCAGGGCACAAAGAGGCCGACTGGCCGTGGCCGCCGTCCCCTCTTCAGCAGCTAGCACGTTCCAGGGCCAGCCCGAGGGGCTGCAGGAGAGAGCTTGGACAGGAGGCCCGTCCTGGGGGCGCTGGAGGCCCGTCCCGAGGGCGCTAAAGGTGGTGCCCACAGCGTGAGGACCCTCGGCTGGCCGCCCACCACACGGCTACTGTCATCTAGGGGCCCCGCCGCAGGGAGGCCCGTCCCCACCCCACCTGGACAAGGACGGCAGCCTCGCTCTGGGGAGTGAGTGGCTGCCCTGGGCAGCGTTTCAGGCGCAGGGAGTGAAGCTGGAAAGGCCCAGACCTCGGAACAGGTTCGGTGTTCCTCTTGGGACCAAGCGGCCCAGCCCCCACCTGCCTCGAGCCCCGGGACACAGGTGTGCACACACGGCCTTCTCGGAGGCCCCGGGCTCAGGCCGCTCACGTGGGACTGGGCTCTGGAGGACCAGTCCCCGCATCCCCACGAGCCCGCCGCCCAGACCCGCCTCTCAGGATGGAGGGCGAAGGCCAGCCTGTGGGGGCTCCTGGGCCCGACTCTGGGCACTGACGCGTCATGGAGCGCAAAGTGCCAGAGGCTGATGGCGGGTGCCCCGCGGGTCAGGGACGCTGGCGCAGCCCCGCCCACCAGGCAGGGCCCAGGTCCTCCGCCAGCGCCCGCGGATCCCTTTCAGCCTCCCCGCCACACGCGCGCGCACACGTGGACGCACAGCTCCTAGGAGGCAGGGGCCCCAGTGTGCCTGGCCTGCTCGGGCGCAGGGCCCCCTGGGTGGCCTGGCTGGCCTGAGGCCCAGGAGGCCACCGTGCTGGGAGGGGTGGGGGCAGGGGGTCTGTGGCCAGGGGCCTGGGCCACGGCTGCAGCCCCTGGCGGGGGACTCACGCTGTGAAGACCGATGTCACTGGGCAGCTTCCACCGTCAGCTGCACAGACTGGGGCCCAGAGCAGCCACCCTGAGAACGAGGGAGCGACATCCCCCTTCTCCTCCACGGTGCGGGCTAGGGTGTGAGGCTGCAGGAGGGGCTGGCAGGGACCCCACCTGCAGGGATCGCCTCTGGTGACAGATCCCTGGCTATCAGGGTCCGGCGGCCTGCCCGACAGACAGAGGGCACCGTCCCAGAACGGCCGAGGATCGGAGGCTGAGCAGCGCCCGTGTGGGCTTCTCACCGGAGAGCACTGGGGCGGGGTCGCCCTGCGTCTAGAGGGAGCTGCCCCCCTCACGCCCCCACTCCGTTCACGCTGACCCTCAGTGACACCATCTCTCCAGAGGTTTCCCTGGCAGAGCCCTGAGTCCGGGGACGACAGACATCTCTTGACTGCCGAGAGCCTCGGACTCTGAGGGCCCGAAGCATGGACCCCGCGGGGGGCGCCGCTGCCCGGTCCGCGGAGGCCCCGCTGTGCGGCCTTGCCCACGTCAGAGGCGCCCGCACCCTCTCTGTTCTACGCTGTCAGCTGTTCAAGAGAACAATAACTCCCATAAAGACCCTTTCATCTCTGCCCCAAGACGCTCGCCGACTCCCTACCGGCCCACGGCGAGGGGACAGTGCCCACATGCGGCCGGCGGGGCAAACCAGGGGAGCGCGGCTGACCTTTCTGGAAGGAAGCAGCTTGGGCTCGTGTCCAGCAGGACTGGGCGGCCGTGGGTCCAGCCGGGGGGCCTGCCACACGCCTGGTGCGGCCTTCCCCAGACAGCAGGGCTCAGGCCTGTGGGGCAGCGGGGTCAGGACAGGGCAGGATGGAGACCGAGACCCTCATCACTTCCTTCTGTGACGGAGCAGGACGCCCCGGGGCCTCCTGGGACAGACCCCAGCCCTCTCCTCCACCTGCCTCTAGTTTGCAGAAAAACGTCAGCCTCCTAGGCCCTCCCCGAGTTCCAGAGAATATATTTAACCAGAGAAGTAAGAATATGCAGAGACAAGCTGGGTGGGCTCACGGGGCCTTGCAAAGGGCCAGCCTGGCTGATGACCAGGGGCGACGCCCCTCCCGGCCACGTGGGAACCCGCCCTGGCTGCTGGGATGAGGCCTGGGGCCCTGGGACCGTGAGCGCTGGGAAGGCTGCAGTCTCTGAGGAGCCAGGTTCCCGGGGGGGCACCTGAGCCTGTACCTGTCAGCAGCCAGCAGCCGGGTGTTAAAAACCGCCACCAACCTCCGAAAACGCAGCCGTCACTGGGGCTGTCGGCGGTGACGGGCGGCAGGTGGGCGCGGCCGGGCTGGCGGGGACGGGAGCGCCTGGCGCTGCTGTCTCTCTCTGTCACTGGCCGGCTGGGCGCCCAGCTGCCAGCTGCCACCACGCAAGGCATGGAACATGCCTCTGAGCAATCTCGCCGGCAGGGCTGAGCGTCGTTAATTAGTTCGGGACGCACAGCCCATTAGATGGTGCGTGATCACTGCGTTTACTTTTGTGTATGTTTTAATTACAGCTTCGGCGGTGCCAGGCTTGATCGCTGGACCATCTTCTCAGTTCTGCCCTGTGAGCTCGTTCGTATTAATTTGCATCTGAGACGGGAAGCTCTAGTTCCAGGGGGACAGCCTTTCACTTTGCACGTCTCTCTGAGGCTGGTGCCCAGCAAGGCGCCCGAGACCCTGTGCTGCAGAGGGCCAGAGGGGCTCCACCTCGCTCTGGAGCCCCCGGCCGGCCAGTCTTCCTAGAGGCCCTGCCCGCTGCAGCCAGGCGCAGCCTCACTTCTGCCTGGGACCCTCGCTGCTCTGGGAAGGATCTGACTCACCTCGGGGCTCCCCTAGGATTTGGTGGGGTGAGCACCCAGGAGCAGGACACCCCGGGCACCCCAGGGTGAACCCGCTGCCCGGGGGCTGGGGATCAGCAATGGAAACCAGAGCCCCAACCAGCAGGCTTCTCATCGGGCTGGCAGAGGGTGACCAGGGCTTTCCTCCTCAGGGAGGGTCACCTGTCACCTCCAGGCGAGAAGATGCGCCCCCGTCGTCCGCCCGCGTCTCCTCTGACCTTACCTACAGGGCTGCACTGTGGTCTGGGCTGCTCAGGGTCGCCTTGGGCCCTACACTGACCTTGGGCAATCTGGAAACCATCTGTGGGGTGACCCACCAGCTGTGGGCACTGGCCTCTCCAGGAACACAGGTTGAGGCCCGCGTGGTCTCTGCTGCCCCAGGACCTGGTCTGCAGACCAGACCCGGGCGTCTCTTGGGGGTTGCCGCTGGGGCTGCCCACACCCGGGGGGAGGGTCAGTCCCGGGCCAGGGCCCCAGGTCAAGCCCTGTGCCTGTGTCTGTAGGCGAAGGGCAGGGTGCACCTCCTGGGCTCAGTCCTCAGCGGGGCACCCCAGCCCCGCCCCCTCCTTCTGGAGCCCCCGTTCACCGAGGCTGTGCGAGCCCCAAGAATAGGCTCCCCCACCCTCACACGGCTCCCCGGTAACAGCCACAGCCCTGAGGCAGCAAAGTCCCGGCGGTCTCGCCTGGCGCCTGGTTCTCACGCTGCCGCTCAAGTTGGGAAGCCCTCCCCTCTGCCCAACGGCCTTTCGGGAAAACCTGGGGAAGCTTTCTCTGGTTTCCCCAAGTTTCTCCAAGTGGCATCCACAGCTAGAAATCCTTTCAAAACGGCCCGCTGGCCAGCAAACGCCATCAGTCCACGAGATGCTAACACGGCAGGTGGAAGTTGAAGATCTTAGTAGGAAAGCTGCTGAAGTTAACCCAACAGAGGGAGCTTGGTTGTCTTCAGCTGTTTAGAGCTAGGCGTGCCCACAAGCACGTTTTCTGAGTTACCGACGGCATCAGCTCTGGCGGGAGGGCGGCAGCTCCACCTGACTCAGTGGAGGCCGTGCTGTGAACTGGACTCGGCAGATGTGACTGGTCACGGCCCTCCCGCCAAGGTCCCCCTGGATTCCGGGTGGCCCGCGTCTGCTTGGACTGTCCGTACACGGGCGGGGGGCCGGCAGGCCGGGAGCCTGCGAGGACCAGCGGAAGCTGAGGGGTGCCGGGGGCCCCGTAGTTGACAAAGTGGGAGGGAGCCCCCGAGCTCAGAGCCCCAAGATGCCGCTGCAGGGGCCTCGAGGCCGCGCCCAGGAGGTGCCGCCAGGCAAAGCCGTCTTTAGCAGGAACTTCAGGACACACGTGGTTGCTGTGACGTTCCTGACCAGCTGCACCCGCCTGGGGCCAAAGGCCGTGTGGCGACTGGACGGGACACAGGGGTGGGCCCAACCCCATGCACCATGCTGTGCGTCCTCCACGCCCCACGGGACCCCTGCTTCTCTGAGGCCAGGGCACCCGGCCGTGCCGTCTGGAACCAGTCACCACTGAGAAGAGCTGTCGCTCAAACAACCACGTCTGGTCAGGGAGCAGGGGGACCCCGACCATGCCCCTCCGGACCTTCCTTGGCCCTAAGGTGGTCCTGGCCACGCCCCTCGCTGGGCGACCTTGGCCCCCGCCTCCCCGCGCCAGACGGCCCCTTGGCCCTTGTGGCCCCAGACCCGTCACCGCGTGGGTCCCTCCGGGGCCCGCAGCACCGTCAGTGGGACTCCCGATGAAGAGATAGGACGCCCAACCTGGAGCTCAGGATAGAATGCCCAACCTGGAGCTCACGGCGGAGTCACTGCCTGTTAATGGGCCTCCCGAGGAAGCGACGCGGGCAGGTGGGGTGTCTACGACTTGTTAGCGGCCGAGATAACTGCCCTGCACCCGCTCTTGCGTGGTCGCGGAGGGAAAGAGGCAGGCAGGATTGGGTGCTCGGCTGGTGCTGGTTCTGTCTCATGGGTCAGGTCCCGGGGCGACCGGGCCATGGAAGCTGAGGGTGGGGAGGCCAGGGCAGGACCCTCGGGGCTGGGAGGGAAGGCCTGTGCAGGAGCTTCTGCTCCTCTGAAAACTCGGCCATTGGTGAGAGTTGTGTAGAGAGCAGCGTTTCGGGTCGTTCCTCATGCAAGTCAGCTGGGAAGGCACCCGAGATGAACACCCCCGGGCCTTCAGGGAGGGAGAGGAGGGGCGGGCCGGAGGCCTCCTGAAACCCAGGACCTGTGGTCTTAGAGACCCTGGGGGCTTTGGGGGCCTTCAGAACAGTGTGCTGGCACTCAAGGTCTCACTGCAGATGCCCAGAGCAGGCAGCCCTCTGCACACGGGGGGCTCACTTCCTCCCTGCAGCACGGCTTTCACTCTCCCTCATGGTCAGGGACGTGGGGCCCCGGTGTCCCGAGGGTGCTGGGCTGGGCAGGCCAGGCTACCTGCTCAGGGCAAACACACAGGAGGACAGAGCAGCCCTGCCGTGGGCAGCGCCTGCCTGCCCCCAGCCAGAGCCCCCTGCGACCCCGGCCAGAGCCCCCGGGACCCCGGCCAGAGCCCACTGCGGCCCCGGCCAGAGCCCACTGCGACCCCGGCCAGAGCCCCCGGGACCCCGGCCAGAGCCCCCTGCGACCCCGGCCAGAGCCCCCTGCGACCCCGGCCAGAGCCCACTGCGACCGCGGCCAGAGCCCACTGCGACCCCGGCCAGAGCCCCCGGGACCCCGGCCAGAGCCCCCGAGACCCCATCCAGAGCCCCCGGGACCCCATCCAGAGCCCCCTGCGATCCCGGCCAGAGCCCCCTGCGACCCCGGCCAGAGCCCACTGTGACCGCGGCCAGAGCCCACTGTGACCCCGGCCAGAGCCCCCGGGACCCCGGCCAGAGCCCCCGACACCCCATCCAAAGACCCCGGGACCCCATCCAGAGCCCCCTGCGACCCTATCCAGAGCCCCCAGGACCCCGGCCAGAGCTCCCTGCGACCCCAGCCAGAGCCCCCGGGACCCCGGCCAGAGCCCCCTGCGACCCTGGCCAGCACTGGCCATCCGCGTGGTCACTGTGTGGCTGGGCCTCCTCCTCTAGGGTGACAGGAGGGTCCCTGAGGTCAAGCCAAGGTCTGAAGGTGAAGAGTCAGGAGAAGGGGCGCTGGGCAGACGGGTCTGGGGAGGGGAGTGGGCTCGAACATTTTATGGGGGTGTGTGGTCGGCTCGGCTCCACACACACCTGCTCACGCCTGCACACACCCAGGGCTGTGTCCTCTGCTTCCCACTTGGTAAGGAGTCCCTGACTGAGCTGCCCGCGCCCCCCCTACCCCCCGGGCCGGGCACTGTGCCCCCCCGGGGGCCACGCACCGAGACCCTCCCACCCCCGTGGACACCAGAGCTCCCAGGCGCCTGTGTCCCTGGACAGTCCCTCCCGGTCCTGGAGCCACTGCCCTTTCTGTGGTGTCTGCCCTTCTGGGGAAGAGAAGGCCACTCTGGAAACCTCCTGACCCTTCCCAGCGCCCGGCTCAGTGGCCCCCGGGCACCAGCCCTGGTCTGGCCACGGCCTCACACGGGGCCTTGGGCCAGCAGAGGGGCTGTTCCGGGCACAGCAGGCTCATCGGGCCCAAGTACCAGCCAGACATGCCCTGGTCCGGGGGCTCAAGTTGGGACAATGTGGCTTTTCAACCCACGAAGAGGCTCTGTGGCTGAGGGCGTGGCTGCGGGCACTGGGTCCTGAGCACCTCCCAGCGCTGCGTGCACATGGGCATCGCCTGGGGCTTGAAGGGGCGCGCCTGGGGGATCGTGGATCCTGCCGCTGACTGAGCCAACGCGGGCCTTCATCATTCATCTGAAAACGCCGGAGGGGTGGACGGCCGCTCGCCACACTCAGGCACCTGCTCCCCCCACCCCAGTGCTCAGATTTTCGAGGAAGCCTTCTGCAAGGGGGGGTCACTTGAACCTGAGAGGCCAGAGGGAGACGACGGGGGATGTGGTCACCCACACGCTCGCTCGGAGGGCCCACGCTGGGCGGGCTCTGTGCGCTGCCCCCACCAGGCCTGGGCCTGGGTGGACCTGCTTCTCGGGCGGCAGGCAGAGCCCCCACTTCAAGGCCCCGTGGGCACTGCCATCAGCCTGCAGCCCCACGAGTCGGGAAACATGGCGACTGAGGACAACCAGCTCCCCCAGCCGGGGCCTGACGGACCTGGGCACCTCCCAGCTGGTCTGACCTGATTGCATCAATGCCTGCTGCTACCGGGCCCTCACCCAGGCCCCCAGGGCTCAGGAGGCACTCAGGGACGCGGGGGCGCCTGGCGTGAGCCGCTGACCAGCCGAATCCTCACTGCAGCCTCCTGCCCCCGCTTCGTAGCGCCCCCCGTGACTCTGCGGCCTTCTTCACGGGGCGTTCCTGCAGTAAGCAAACCAGCGAGCGGGAGGGCGGGAACGTGCCCGTCGAGGGCCGCCAGCTCTGCTGTTTACACAACACGACCGAACGCACATGACTTCCCACGGCGCCTACCTCCACCACGGACTTGGAATCCAGCCGGAAGTTGAAATCGCCGAAGACAAAGTAGGACGCCTTCTGGAACCGCTGGTCGCTGATCCTGGAGGAGAGGAGGGAAGGGGTCACAGGTGCAGCCGCCCGCCACGCCCAACCTCAGCCCTGCGCCAGCCGCCCGCCACACCCGACCTCAGCCTGCGCCCGAGGCCGTGATCCCGCCAGCAGAGCCCCGGCCACGCTGGCCTTGTGGGTGAAGGAAGTCCGCGCCGGTCACCTCTGGCTCAAAGCAAGATGGGAGCTGTCTCTAGCAGGACTGCCCGCAGGCAGACAGGCGCCCCAGCATGGGGAAGGTAGGCTCGGTGACCGGGCCCCCAGGCTCGCTGCCCAGCCGCGGCTGCACAGACGCCCCCACTGAGACGGGGCGGCGGGGCCCCTGGGCCCAGGGTGGGGGGCGCCCCCTCAGCCCGCGGTGGGCTCTGAGAAAGCACGTGTCACCAGCAGGCAGAGCCAGGGAGCACCACTCACCCCCGACCAACTCAGAAATGTCCGCCCGGTTACCCCGAACCGGGCCCCAGTGTGCAGAGCGAGGGCAGCCCCCTGGAGCCGTCCTTCCCAGGGACTTGTTAAGGAAGAGCTGACCAGGAGCAGTGTCACGGCCGTTTCATGGTGCTGGGCGGGGGGCCATCATCTGGTGGGCAGCTCTGCCCAACCATCCGCCCATCCATCCCCCGTCCATCCGTCCCCCTACAGCCGGGAAGGCCGCCGGCGGCTCCTCTCACACACGGGCCCATGCTCTCCCCGCCAGGGCCCCTGCCTGGCTCCTTGCCTCCTGTGCTGAGTCCCAGGGGTTTCCCTGGAAAGAGCACCTGAGCCCTGTGCTCCCGGCACTGCCCCGGGGCCTTGAGTTCCTTGCAGAAAACACGCCCCCGTTCCCCCGCTGGGCCTCCGGCATTCTCCCTCAGGCTGGCTCCTCTCCAGGCGGAGTTGGCGGCCTTTAATCCATCTGGAATTGCTCTGGAGGACTGGATTTGAGTCCATGGGTCTCTCCAGCAGTGATTGATCCTAACCCTTCAGGAGAACGCTCAGTCCTCCCCGCCGCAGTCTGTGCAGAGTCCCCGATGCTGGGTCTTCTGAGACTCTCCTTTCCTGCATGTCTTTGTCCCGTTCCTGTCACTTTAACAGCACTTCCTGACAGATGTGCTTCTCACTGAAATTCTTCTAAAAATCTTCTCAGCTGTTTCCACGTTTTTCTTGCACATTAACTGCTGTATCCTGTTGCTGAATTCCATGAAAAGTCTTGTTTTCGGGTTTAACCGGATTGATTCTCACACATACAAGTTTGAAAAGAAAGGACATATTTTAACAGATTATTACCAACAGTGCCGATGAGCAGTCACATCGCTTCTTGCGTTAAAGTTAAATCTTCTGTGGAGGAGACACCCCCCAGGGTGAAAACTCGGGGAGACCAGAGGGTCGACCCCGGGGAGCCCTGCGCCCGGGACCAGCCTCGCCCCTTACCCCACCCACCCGCCGGGCACCCACAGACGGTCGGCAGGAGGGACCTGAGCCATCTTGAAAAGGTTAATCTTTTGCTGTTAAACGCCTTCAGAAGAACGCGCCTCAGGGAACCTGCATGGTGTCCCATCAGGAGTGGGGTGTGGCCCCCGGGTCGCCCACCTCCGGGGGGCCCCGAGCTCAGCCCACCCTCCCCAGGAAAGGAGAGGAGGCGAGCCCCGCCCCCTCCCCACCCTGCCTCCGGAGCCCAGCGGGCAGCTGGGAGCAACACACACGGGAACCACCACCTTGCTCTCTAAAAAGCCCCCAACCTGCTCCACTCACAGCAGCCCCCACGGTCCCCGCCTTGACCACTGGCTGCACGAGACTAGGGGGGATAGGGGCTTCCCGTGCCCTCCAGCCTTGTGCTGGGCAGCCCCACCACCCTGCGGAGAGGCCCCAAGGCCCCCAGGGTCAGCTTCTGGCCTCTGACTCCCGCCCCGCCCAGGGGGGCTGCCTCTAAAGGAAGACCTGGGGGCGACCCTCAGTGCCCCGGGTCAGGGGGCCCCAGGTCAGGGTGTCCGGGTCAGGAGGCCCTGGGTCAGGGGACTGGCAGCGAGTGGTGACCCCTGCAGGGACCTGGGACCACCTCCCGCCAACATACGACCTCATGCCACTCCAACGCCTCACTTTTCTTTCCCTCTTTGTATTTATTAACTTTTTAAGGAAAACTGAACCGAGGCAAAGCTTCCGCTTGATCTGCTGAAGGGAGGAAGCAGGCGTACCTTAAATGTCACACGCCTACACTCTTTGTCCTGATGGCCTGTCACCCTGTTTATTAAGAAGCCCAGGAGCAGGGTCCCCGAGAAAAGCCCTGAACTCAGGCAAACCCTCTGCCCTCGGGCGTCGCCCTGCCACGGTGTTGGTTTGCACGTCACACGGGAGTGCGGCAACGGACATGGCTCAGACGCAGGACAAGGGCCGGAGCACCCAGATCCCACACGTTCTCTAGCCAGCGTTTCTGCTCAATCTTGTTTTTAAAGAACCTGCCCTGTTCCTGCGGTGGGAAAGGCCAGGGTGCCATGCTTTCTGGGACCCCCCACGCTCTGGAAGAGGCCAGGCAGCGCTGGGGGGGCCACAGCCCGCTCCTGCTCCTGGGGGTGGGAGGCGGCCGGGGGTGGGAGGCAGCCACAGCCGGGGGCAGAGGGATGTGCAGGGTCAGCCCGGGTGTGGGCTCTGGACCCTACGGGGGTTTCCCCAGAGGCCTGAGGTGCCGAGCAGGAGATGGAAGGGCTGGTGAAGCGGGAGCCCGGCTGACGGACCCGAGGGTCGTCACCAGAGGAGAGATGGACCCGGTGATCGCCACCGGGGGAAGGACGGGCCCAGGGGTCGCCGCCCGGGGACGGACGGACCTGGGGGTCCTCACCAGTGGACAGATGGACCCGGGGATCGCCACCGGGGGATGGACGAGCCCGGGACCAGGAAGCAGGATAAATAGCCGACACAGAACTGGGTGAGCAGACAACTGGCCCATTTGGGGGTAATTTCCTTTTATACAAGATAACAGATTTCAGATTTACTATCGGACTGAATCAACTTTGAGAAGCTCAGGGGTTTGCAGGGAGAGAGGCTGCGTTGGGCAGTCTTCCTGGAACCCGGCCCCGTGGCTTCTCTCGTGACGGCCGTGGTGACTGGTGACGGATTTCATCAGCTTGTCTCATCGTGTAATTCTATCATTAAAACCCTAAACTTTATCATATTTCCTTGCCCCGCTCCTTCTGCCGTAATGGCCCGCGCCCATCAATAACTGCAGCGTGGGCGCGAGATGGAGCGGCTGTCCGCCGAGGCAATTGCCAGAGAGCGGGCGAGGCCTACGCTTTTAATCTCAATATAGCACCGTTCGGACCAGCAGGAAAAAGAGTTGTTTTAAAATTAATTACCTTGTCAGTAGCTATTATGATTAAAAAGTGTGCCCACATCAATACAGCGTGCCTAATTCAGGAGCAGAGTCACAAGAAAGGCCATAAAAATCAATGGGTTAGGCCTTGAAGACAGAGGCTCTCTCCACTGACGGGTGAGCTCACCGCGTGATGCCCAGGCTGTGGGCAGGGTGCCAGGCGGGGCAGGGCACGTCGGGCCCACCAGCCCGGCTGGACGCTGGGGCCCTCTTTTGGTAGTTTTAACTGCTGAACGTGGTAGAAACCAACCTTGGGCTCGTCTCGGATCTGGGGGAGGCCATGTGCTCGGGTAGAACAACCTGAACAGCAAAATACGGTGGGAGCTTCTGACAACCAGGCTTCCCTCTGAGCCGCCTTCAACAGACCCACCTTCCTGGAAGCCACTCTCGGGACTGCACGCTTACTCTGCCCCGCGTGGCGTGCTGGCCCCCAGCATGGGCTGCGGGGGCCTCAGCCCCGGGGACAGTCACTGGCGTGGGCTGGGGGTCCACAGCCCCGGGGATGGTCCCTGGCGTGGGCTGGGGGGGCCGCAGCCCTGGGGGATGGTCCCTGGTGTGGGCTGGGGGAGCCGCAGCCCCGGGACAGTCCCTGGTGTGGGCTAGGGGAGCCGCAGCCCTGGGGACAGTCCCTGGCACGGGCTGGGGATCTGCAGCCCCGGGGACAGTCCCTGGCGTGGGCTGGGGATCCGCAGCCCCGGGGACGGTCCCTGGTGTGGGCTGGGGGGACCTCAGCCCTTGGGGATGGTCCTTGGCGTGCCAGCTGCCGGCACACGGAGCCTGAGGTGGGGGCAGGGAAGGGGGGGCCCGGGTAACTGGGGAAGGACCCCAGCGGCACCCTCAACTCCGTCTGACCAGAAGGACACGGAAACAGGGTGCAGGCGCACTGAGCGGGGCCCTGACTTCGCCTTCGCTGGTGCTGCGCTCGCTCTTGTGACGCGCGGGCTCACAGCCCCGTGCTGTCAGGACAGCAGCTCGTTCCTGGATGGCCGGGGACCGCGCACGCCCTCCCGCCCGATGCCAGGAACACGCGGGGGCCCTGCCCTCCGGCCAACGAAGAGGCTGCCCGTGCGGCCTGGATGCCCCCGTAGGCGCTGGGCTCCGACACGGGGACAGCGGCCGCCCGGGGGGCCCACCACGCAGGGCGTCCCGGCGACCTGCATCCTTAGCACGGGGCCTGCCCCTGCCTGGAGACCAGAGGCTTTATTTTCTGCCGGCTGGCTGGCGGGGCGAGCTCTGGGAACGGCCCGGAGAGAAGCCCTGGGACGCGGGCCTTTGAGAGGCTGACAGCTGACGGATGGCCGCCCGCAGGGCGACAAAGGCACTGTGTGGCTGCCGCGTCACGCCGCTGCTCCCTGGGAACTAATTGCTTGGAGTCGCCCCGGGCAGCTTTATTTTTCTGGCAATCATTTTCTCTGAATGCCCCAAAATGAGCATGAAACAACTCTTTTGACCGGACATAAAAGTTAAATGTCCCAATGTTGACCAAATTAACTTCAGCGCTGTGACAATGGACTGTATCTGTGAGAAGACGCTTGGGACAAAGGGGCGCTTTCTGCCCGGATTTCACAGTTGTGATGTAAGATTGTTCCTGCGGACCTGGCCGGGCCACACTGCAAAGGGAGACACAAGAGCCCTGTCACTTGTGGAAAAAAACCTCATTTCACGGCCGAGAGCTTGGGAGAGGCCAGGAAGGGCTGTGTGAGCTGGTCTCTGCGGCTGGGTTGACGCCCAAAATGCTACCCCCCAGGGTGTAGCTGTGTGCCTGACAGGGACCCTCCATGGGCACAAAGGTGCACGCAGCCCCCCAGAGGCTCGGGGAGGGTCCGAGCCATCCCCCAGGTGGATGGGACCCCAACCCAATGCAGAGGCCCCGACACCGCCATCCCGCATCTCTGAGCCTGGTTCGCTTCCCTAACTAGAGGTCTGTCTCCTCCTAACCTCTCAGAACAAGAGATTCCAAGCAAGAAATTATTGCGCAAAACATCAGTTGTTATTTGCCATAAAACCTGCCCTCTAGTAACACCAGAAAGCCTGTTTTCTGACGTCTGCAAGTTCACACATTTTGGACCAGAGCCTTCCTCTTGGGTGTTTTTCTTCATAAGTAGGTTCTCACTTTGAAATCATCTTCGAGTCACAGGAGAGTTGCAAGGATGGCACGAGGTGCCCCTCGGTCTTAACCCAGGTCCCCCGGCCCAGCCTGCGGGGGACCGGGCCGCCCTTCCCAGGCCTGGGTGGAAATGTGCCTGCGAGGCCCTCTGGGGAGATTGAGCCGGGACCCCCGCACTGCCTCTCTGCGCCCACGTCGGCCGCAGACAATGCTCCCAGAGATTCCCAACGCCCTGAATGGGGCCCCCTTGGTGGCAGCGTCCATTCAGGGGCCAGCGTGGCATTGTGCTCCCATCGGCAGAGCAGAATGCAGTCTGCTGGTGGCTGCCAAAAGGTTAGCAGCCCCGATGAAAGGGCGTCCGTCACTCACCGCCACAGAGCAGCCCTTTGTGCGGGAGCCGGCCGCGCCGGGAGGTCTGGACGCGGCTGGCTGGGCGCCCCACAGACACCGTCCATGGGAACGCAGAGGCCGCTTCCCCGGGCCGCGGAGCAGCAGTAGTTCAGGCCCTGAGGCCCTGAGGCCACTCGCCTCTGCCGACCGACCGCAGCCTCCAAGAGCGGTCCATTCCCCGGCCAGCTCGGCCTTGCCCTGAAGGTGGCCCGGGAGGCCTGTCCGGCCACTCCCGAGTCTGCCGTGACTGCAGACTCGTCACTGCCCATCCCCCTTCCCCTGGACCAAGAAGACTGTTCCAGTTGGGCTGCAGGCCGATGCCCCTGCGGGCTGACTGCCTG
This sequence comes from Bos taurus, assembly GCF_002263795.3. NCBI lineage: Eukaryota > Metazoa > Chordata > Mammalia > Artiodactyla > Bovidae > Bos > Bos taurus. The sequence continues at coordinate 50,969,917 of NC_037353.1, forward strand.
GAGCCTCAGCACCGACCCGGCTGTGCTGGCACCCGGCTACCCAGGCCCCGAGCGGCGAAGGCTCGGGTCCAGCCTGCTGTCCCTGCCTCCGGCAATCAACACCCAGCTCGGTCCACAGCTGGACACCCAGCCCCGAGGAGTGTCCACTGTGGATGCGGCAAGGGCAGGCAGACCCCCGTGTCCTCCACGTGCGGGGTCTCAGGATGACAGATGGACCTTGGGGACCACTGCCTCATCCCAGGCACAGGCCCTGACCTCCTGCTCCATCCAGGGCGTGTCCCGGCCGAGCACAACTTGGGGTCCAGGCGGGCCGGCAGGGCCCCCTGGGAAATTGGAGACACTTCCCAAGGCCAGGCGGGCTGGGCCCCCTGAGAGCGGGGCTGCTGTAGGGGAGGGCTCGCAGGTGCTGGGCTCTGGGAAACCAGGCCTGAACGGCCGATTACCCGGGGTGAGACGGCCTCTCCTGCCCAGACAACAGGGCCTTAGTGCTGATGCGGCGGAGGTCACAGGAGATCACCACGGACAGACGAGGACCAGAGGGCCCAGGTGGGGGCCCGGCGCACAGGCTCTGATGGGGCCGGGTGGCTGCGGGGGCCGAGAGCCGCAGCAGGAGGTGGAGCCCCCGTCCTGAAGACCACCGAGGCGGCCGCCCCTCTGGTCAGGGGCCCGAAGCTCTGACCGGGAAGCAGGGGCAGAGCAGGGACGGAGGCGGCACTAAGCAGGCAGGGGGCAGGGGGCAGGGGGCAGGGTTCAGGGGTCAAGGGGCAGGGCTTGTGCTTTATCATCGGGTCGACATGTGTCAGTTTTATATTTTTGGTAAACGGGAAAGCAAGCTAGGACAAGGTGAAAAGCCAGCCTCAATCCTCTGCAGAGGCGGGTGGGGAGGGGCTCCTCAGCACCCACCTGTCGAGCACGTAGCCCAGGGCCTTGTGCCGGATCCCTGAGTACACGGAGGGGCTGGTCTCCCAGGCAACCAGGTTGGAAGCATCATGGAAAAGGTGGATGTTCACCAAGTCGAAGGCACTGCGGGGACAGAGACAGGAAGCTCAGGATGCGGGCTGGAGCTGCTGGGTCCCCTGGGCGGCCCCCTGCCACCCCACCCAGCTCCCCGGGCAGGTTCAGCCAGAATGCCCGGGGCAAGTCCTCCTCTGAGGTGAAGTCAGAGGAGACACACTGGACTCACGCACGCGAGTCCTCACACAGGAAGGACCCCCACACAAAGGTTACCACCAGCGGCAAAGGGGCCCACAGAGGATACCAGGAACTGGCCTCAAAACAGAGGAGCGGGAGAGGGGTGAGGAGCGGGGAGGAGCTGGGCGCTCGCCCAGGCCTCAGCTCCCCACGCAGCTGGTCGTGCAGCCTGAAGACCCCGTGTGGTCAGGGCTCCCCGTGGGGTCCCTGGGGGGACTAGGGGGTTCAGTTCATGCTGCAGAAGCAGCCCTGAGCTCACAGCCCCTGGAGAGCCTTGGGGAAACTCCACAGCCATGCCTCCTGGGGGCCTGCAGGGGTGTGGGGAAGCTGGGGGGCCCGTCACCCCCAGGAGCCCTGGGGCGTCGCTGGGGCCTATCTGGTTCACAGCAGAGCAGGTGGGTGGGCTCCATGCCCCCTGCAGAGTTGGGGCCACCAGGCCCTGAGACCCAGCCTGACAGCACACGCCCCCCCCCCGACCCCCCCGGCCCGAGCACATGGAGGAAGCTCCAGCTCTCTGCTCCAGCCACACAGTGACCACTGAGCCCAGGCGGCCCCCAAGCCGTTCCCTGGGCCGTGGGTGGCAGCTGGGGGCCGGGTTAGGAGGCTGTGGTGGTCTCGGCTCCTCCCGCCCCAGAGCTCTGGGACCCCGCCCAGGGGACGCCCCGACCGCGTGCAGCCCCTGAGAGGGGGTTGTGTGGACGTGGGGGCGGTCCCGAGAAGGGGCCGCAGCGGTCAGCCAGCGGAGCACTCGCAGTGTAGAGCCAGGTGGGCACACACACGCCGGCGGGTGGGGTGCGGGCTCCTCGAGGTACCCCGTCCCAGCAGAGGGGTGGGGGCGCCCGACTTCCCGAGGGTCCCCCCACTCTCACTCCGAGCGCTGCTGGCCGTGGTGACGGGGGCCACCAGCAAGTGCCGGGACACGGCCTGGGCCTCTTGGCCACGCTCGGGGGCCCGGCATCGCAGGGCCCGGCAGCCCCGTCCAGCCGGCGGGGGGGCGCCGGGGCTGGCCGCAGGGGCTGTGGGGAACGTACCAGTCCGCGAGGCACCACCGCGTCCGGAGGAAGCCTTTCCTCGACCACTTGCACTGAAAGGCAAACAGGCCACACGGGTCAGCAGGGGGTGGGGGGGCGGCCGCAACGGCTCTAGACAACACTGCTGGGACCACGTGCCGTGGCGTCCTCGCCAACTCTGACCCCCAGGCCACAGCCTCATGCTAGCACGGCCTCCTGGGACATCTGCCCCCCCAGGGAAGCCCGGGGCTGGTGCCCAGGAGGGGTGTAGGGAGGGCCCATGTGGTCCCGACACTGCGTCCAGGGCGGCAGGGGCTCTGGCCCAGCCCAAAGGGCCTCCCGTCACCAACCCCCCATCCCCGCCCACCCCCCAACACCCAGACTTCACGAGGGGCTCCTCCCATTCCCGCCGGCGGGCCCCACCCTCTGCACAGCCTGGGCTGGCCGGGTCACAGCGATCTCGAGTCCGGACAAGCCCTTGCTGGGTTCCTGCCTCACTGGCCTCCTCTCTGGTCATAGGTGGTTAGAACCACCTCGCCGGTCGGCACGGCTACTGTGGAACCGGGAGCCCCTGAGGCTGAGAACGGCACCTAGGGTCTCGTGGGAGTGGTCACGGCTGGTCCTCGGGGGCCCTCGCCCCCTTCCGTGCCAGGGCGGGGGGCGGAGGGGGTCTCCAGGTGCACTGGAGGTTGGTGCCTCCCCCGCCCCCCGGCAGCCTCTCTGGAGAACCAGTGACTGACCCTCCATCCGGGACCACCGCCCCTGCAGAGGATGGGAGGTGGTCACCGCCACCCTGCTGCCCTTGGGCACGTCGGGAAACTGGAAGCCGCAGTGCAGAGCGGCCCTGCCTCAGAGGCCTGGCTTCTGGGCTCAGGGCAAGCCTTCAGAAGCAGGACCAGGGTCCGGACCCCCGGAGTGGCCTGCGGTCCATACCCACGTGGAGGGGGCCGGGGTATCTGTGCACAAGCTTCTGGACACAGATGCTTGCTGCACACAGAGGAAGGCTGCGCGGGCGGGGCTGGGGTCTCCCCTGCCTCCCACCGTCCCGTCCACCCTGCTGGGCGCCCTGGCCATCACCGCCTTCTCCAGGCCCGTGGCGTCCGGGGCTGGCCCGCTGCCCCCTGGTGCCCACCCCGACTCTCGGAGAGGCCCTCAGCCCTGGAGAGGAGACCACGGCGGTCGGGGGTGGGGGCACGTCGTTCAGCAGACAATATCAAGTGCCCGCTCAGGTACCCTGTTAATAGGATTCCTTTACCAGCAGACGGATTGTGAGCACAAGCAGCTTCATCTACTAAAAGACACCATAAATCTCGGTGAGAAGAGGGAGGCTGCGGGAGGCTATCAGCACACAGCCCCCGTGAAAGGCCCGCCTCGGAGCATTAGCGGGATTAATTCATCTTTCATAAGAGCTCGGAGCGGGCCCCGTGATCTATGGCAACAACCAATTTCTCACTACGGGCTTGAGGAAAAAAAACCGCCTCGGCCCCAATCGACTACACAAATCTGCTTTTTAAAAATGGTCTCGCATTATCTGAAGTGCTGCTCCCAGAGGTAGTGTTTGAAACGCGTGTTGAGCCAAAAGAACCCGTAAATCAGCGGGGAGAGTTCTGTTAGTTTTAAACACGGTGGGCTGTAATTATTTGGAATGGCATTATGCCTCCATCATGGTAATTACATTTAGATTATCCTTAAGCGGTGGTAATAAAAGAAAGAGAAATCAGTCTTACACTAATTCCCTCCCCCAAAGTGTGTGTGAACGAAGCGGAGGGGCGGGCCTGCCTGCACAGCAGGAGCGCCTGCCGGGGGCCAGCCACCCCCACAGGACCCCAAGGGCGGGGGCGTCCACTAGACACGTGGCCCTGGGGTTTCTCACAACTGAGAAATCCCAGACTATCGACAGAACGGTAGAAGCACATGCGTTTTTCTCAGTAAGATTTTCCTCCCGTTAATTCGTCAAGACGAAAGGAAAATGAACAAGTCCTAGAAACTCAGAGGACGTCAGACCCAGCAGAGCACAGACGCAGGTGCTTCCGTGGGGTGGAGCGGGGGCCCCAGGCTGGGGTCACCTCGTCCCAGCGACACAGAGCTGCGACACAGAGCCGCGATGCAGAAATCTGGGTCCCCACAGAGGCACCCCGCCTCCTTCCCCCAGAGACGCTCTGCCCTCTGCCTGTGGCGGGCAGGGGGGCCCCGCGGAGCCCGCAGACACTGCTAGCCCCTCCCTCGGAGGGTGTGCATGTCGGGGGGGGACCACGACTGAGCCCCTGACGCACCTACCCATCCAGCCGCCCGCCTTAGCCCCCATCACACCCCCGGGGCTTGGCGGGAGAGAAACGGGGGGACCCCAGGCACTCTGGGCCTGGAGAGGGTGCCCTGCAGAGCACAGCAAGAGGGTGAGGGGTGCGGGCACCCTCAGAAGAGGCCATGGTCCTGGGAGGGGTGCAGGCCAGGAGGCGGGCTGGGCTTGCAGAGGCTCTGGGTCGGGCGCCAGGCCTCCCTGCAGGGAGTGGCCTCGTCCACGGGGCTCCTCGGCCCAGGAGGACGCGGTGACCGTCATGGATGACCTGCTCTGAGGACTGCTCCAGTCCCCGGCCTCGAGCCTCTGGTGACCCGGCTCCAAGGCCACAGGGCAGTGAGAAGACCCCAACCTCGGAGTCAGCTGTGAGTGACGGGGATGAGGGGCACTGGGGGATCAGCTGAGTCTCCGGAGTGATGGGGATGTACCATGCACGTCCGCTTTGGGCCGGGTCACCAGGTGCGTCCCGCCTTGGTGGGTGTGGAGTGGGGCGACGTCCTGGACACCAGGCAGCCCCTGGGGGGCAGCGGACGGGGCAGTGGCACCAAGAGGGAACCAGCTGGCTGGGCAGAGGCTGCCTGCCAGCCCAGGTGCCCGCCAATCTGGGGCCGCACTTGCCTTGGCCTGCCACGGTTCAGGGCTCGAGTGCCGATCAACGGAGAAAGTCGCAAACAGATACTGAGCTGCTTGGGTGGGGGAAGGGGGGCTACCTCAAAAACTCCCCACCCGGCCCTCAAGTCCTCGCCCCATGAGGCCCTGGGCCCAGCGCTGCCCACGGGCTGTCCAGCCCCTGCTCTGACCAGGCGAAGTGCCCTGCCTTCCCTGCTGGGTGCACAGACCCCGGACATTGCCAGGGGTGTCAGGGTCCCCCCCTGCAGAGAAGCTGCTGAAATACCAGAGCCTCCTACTTGGCCAGTTCAGGGCGGTCCCTTACCTGCCCCCTGGAACCCTGCAAGCTGGCCCTCCTGCTGTCAGAGGCTGGGACCTTCCCTGTGGTCCCGCAGACCCCTCCCAGCCCCCCAGCTGGCACCATTTCTACTGTGGTCCCCGGTTATTCTCAGGACGGGGCCAGTGCTGGCTGCAGAGGAGCCAGGGGGAGTCTGGATGGGGGTGAGGCCAGGAGACCTCTCAAGCTGACTTCTCAGCCCCTGCCTTGTTCCCGGGAAGCTCAACCACCCTCCTGCTGAACGCGGCTCTGGCCAACGGCCCAGGAGGACTGCAGGGCCCATCGGCTGGGTTGCATGGCGGGGGGTCAGGGGAGGGGGCACCGAGGAAGGAAGCTTCCGGAGCTCCCCCGCCACGCCCTCCCCAACCCACAGGGCAGAGGGGACAGTCTCTGGGGCAGGGACTGCGGTGGGCGGGGCGGCGGGCTGGGAGGCTGCCCCTGACATCAAGTCCTTGGCGGGGACAATGGATGGGGAAGCTGTGCCTGGCGGGACGAGGGGCTCATCCTTCATGGAAGCAGCCACAATTCCTTCACCGCAGGAGCGGCTCATAAAGCAAGTTAATAAAGCCATGGCCTTGCTGAAATCAAGTGCCGGGTGCAGGGAGGGGGCGGGGGGCGGCGATGCTCTTCCAGAGTCGGGGGAGGGGGCGGGGTGATACCCAGCTCTCCACACCCCCACAAGCGTCACCGGGTCACGTCCCCCTCTGCATCCACAGGCCCCCAGGGAAGGTGATCCGTCTGGGTCAACCTGTGGATTTCACCGTCAGGAGGCTCCAGAGACGCTGGTTATTACAACATTCTCTGAGAGTACTGGGATCCAAAACTGTATGTGCAGTGTAATGGAGGCATAAAAATAAGAAAACTGTACAAGAGTGCCTGAAACGCCCAGGAACCGCACCCAGGCTTTCTGACTGTGTCCGAGCGGTGGTGAGAACAACCCACGCCTGCCTGTGCTTCCGGAGCTCGGAGCTCGGGGGAGCAGGCACCCCAAGGCTTTCCCTGTGGAAGCGTGGGGGCTGCTCAGCACCCTGGGGCCGGGGAGAGCCCCCGAGGGCCTGCGCCCCACGCCCCAGCGTTCCCGTCCGGAGTGTGCCTGACACGCACAGCGAGGTTTGCTGGGAGCCCCAAGGGACAGTCCTCCTGCACCCTCGGGGGAAGGGTCTTCTGCCTGGGAGTGACGATGGCTGGAGGACTCATCTGCTGATGTCAACCACGGGTCCTCCAGCCCTCACCCGAGGCCACCCGCCAAACCCACCTGGGGCGGGACCTCCAGCAGAGCAGGACGCCAGGGGCACAGCAGCACGGGGGTGGGGTGGGGACGTCCTGTTGTGGAGTGTGATGCGTTCACGGCCCCGGCCCCACGCTGGGCTGGCGGCCCTGGCGGTGACCTACCTCGGGGAAGTAGTCCTGCGGGAACTTCTCCTTCTCCAGCATGGGCGTGCTCTCCAGTGTGTCTGAGTAGATCTCCTTGCCGGTCACCTTCTTGTACTTCTTGGCTGGAAGAAGGCCCAGGGTGACCTCAGTTCTGCACCCCACCCCCGGCTCAGGGCCACGGGGTCCCGCGTCCCACCCGGGCAGCCCCGTGTGGCCGAGGGCTTTGCCGAGAATGGCCGAGAAATTGCCATTCCTGCAGCTGGACCCTGACCCTGGACTTCATCACCCTCGGAGCACCTGGCCTCAGGTTTAGGGGGCTAATTCGCTCCTCTGAGCAAACGGCTGCATTTAAAAGGGCTGTGGCGCTACCGTCCACTCGCGCTCCAGGTAAATTTACTTAATAACATTGATTTCCTCGGGCCGTCACTCACAGCCAGGGAAGGGGAGTCCTTATGTGAGACTGGGTCAGGGCGCAGGCAAGGTGGCCGGGAGCTCTGGGCCCGCTCCGCACCCGCCCTGTATCCGGCCGACCCCTGCACACCCAGGCCAGGATCACTCCCTTCACAGACCATTGTCCCTGTGTCCACCGCGGGGCTAAACGCAAGCTTTCACTGGGCTGGGGGGGTAGAAGGCTGCGAGCCCTCCCCACACGCCAGCAGGGAGCCTGGCAGCAAGAGAGCCTGCTGAGACTGCCCCAGGGCACCCCCACCGACTGCGGGGGCGTCACACTTTCCCTGCTCCAGGGGGGACGGGGGGAGGGCGCTGGGGTGCTCGGGACAGAGGACGAGCCATCCTGCCAGAGTGCCCCTGGGGTCTGGCCCGGTGTCCCGTGAGCAGCCCCAGCTGTGCTTTGTGGAGCAGGGCCTGCCCCCCAATCCCAGGGAGCCCAGGGACAAGACGAGAGCCCCCTCCACCGGACCCGGGGCAGGGCTGCGCGGGTCCTGCCGCGCCTCTGACCTTGTCCCCAAACCAGAGAGCCGGGCCCCTCTGCACCTCAACTGACCCCCCGGCTCCCCACACCGCGGCCTCTGGCTCCCCACGACCCGGCGCCTGGGGGAGGCTAAACGGACAAGGGCCCAGAGAGGCCCGAGCCCCCAGGACGGAGGAGGAGTCTGCTCCAGAATGGGAGCACGGCAGCCAGTGCGCAGGACAGGTAGGGTCAGAGCAGAGGAGGTCAGGGAGTCCGCGGAGCGGGGGGCGCTGGGCCGGCTCGGGGAGCCAGGGGCAGCCTGGGCCCCCACGCCATCTGCGGAGGGCACGGGCCACATGGAGGTTCGGCCCCGAGGCTCGCCGGAAGCAGGGCGGGGCTAGGGGCCACGGCAGGAGGCCGTCCTGCTGAGATGAAACCTGGGTCCCTGAGGAAAGAGGAGACTGGGGAGGGGTGGGTAGGAGAAGGCCTCGGTCTTTCTTAAACAAATAAGATTTTATTTTTAGAGCAGCTTGGGGATTACAAAAATTGAGCTGAAAGTGGAGTGTTCCCGTCCTCCTGGTGGCTCAGATGGTGAAGAATCCGCCTGCACTGCAGGAGACCCAGGTTCAGCCCTTGGGTTGGAAAGATCCCCCGGAGAAGGGCACGGCTACCCACTCCAGTCTTCTTGGCCGGAGAATCCCAAGGACAGAGGAGCCTGGCGGGCTACAGTTCCCGGGGTCACGAAGAGTTGGACACGGCTGAGTGACTAACTCACTTTCATACCTTCCCAACAGCCTGCGTTGGTGGGCTTGCCCGTGCTGGGGGTCCCAACAAACGCAGACATCACAAATGCACAGATCCACCACCACAGCCTCACAGGGCACTTCCGCGGCCCTGAAACCATGCCCCACCCAACCCAGTTCAGTCAGCCTCCCTTCTGCTGCCTCCACAGTGGGCGGCCTTCCCCAACAGGCCACAATCCCTCAGGAACACACGCTTGAGTTCCTCCGTGAGTTTTTGTGTCTTGATAGTCATTTCGTTTTGCTGCTGGGAGATATTCCAAGTCTGGACATCCCACAGTCTGTATACTCTTTCATTTATAAAGGACACACTCTGGTTACTTCCAGTTTTTGCTAATTATGAAAAAAGACACTGTAAACATTTCTGTACAGGTTTGTGTGTTGTCGTTAAGTTTTCCAATTGGGTAAATGCCAAGAAATATAAGAGTGTGTGCAGCTTTGCAAGAAATTGTCGAGCTGTGAACCACAGAGGCCGGACCGTTTTGCTTCCCCACCAGCAAAGATGGAGACTTCCTGCTGCCCCACATCCCGCCAGCATGCCGGCAGATTTCAGGCATTCTCACAGCGGTGTGGGGGGTTTAACCTGCATTTCCCTGACGGCATATGATGTTGGATAGTTTTTCATCATATCTGTGTATCTTCCTGGGTGAGATTCTGTTCAGAGCTTTTGCTGTTCAGTCACTCAGTCTTGTCCGACTCTTTGTGACCCCATGGACTGCAGCACGCCAGGCTTCCCTGTCCATCACCTACTCCCGGAGCTTGCTATCACTCATGTCCATTGATTTGGTGGTGCCATCCAACCATCTCATTCTCTGCTGTCCCCTTCTCCTCCTGCCTTTAACCCTTCCCAGCATCAGGGTCTTTTCCAATGAGTCAGTTCTTCGTATCAGGTGAACAAACTGTTGGAGCTTCAGCTTCAGCATCAGTCCTTCCAATGAATATTTAGGATTGATTTTCTTCAGGACTGACTGGCTGGATCTCCTTGCAGTCCAGGGGACTCTCAAGAGTCTTCTCCAACCCCACAGTTCAAAAGCACCATTTCTTCGACACTCAGCCTTCTTTACAGTCGAACTCTCACATCCATATATGACTACTGGAAAAACCATAGCTTTGACTATACAAACCTTTTTTGGCAAAGTAATGTCTCAGCTTGTCTAGATAGCATATTAAAAAGCAGAGACATTACTTTGCAAACAAAGGTCCATCTAGTCAAGGCTATGGCTTTTCCAGTAGTCATGTATGGATGTGAGAGTCAGACTGTGAAGAAAGCTGAGTGCGGAAGAATTGATGCTTTTTGAACTGTGGTGTTGGAGAAGACTCTTGAGAGTCCCATGGACTGCAAGGAGATCCAACCAGTCCATTCTGAAGGAGATCAGCCCTGCGTGTTCTTTGGAAGGAATGATGCTAAAGCTGAAACTCCAGTACTTTGGCCACCTCGTGCGAAGAGTTGACTCATTAGAAAAGACTCTGATGCTGGGAGGGATTGGGGGCAGAAGGAGAAGGGGATGACAGAGGATGAGATGGCTGGATGGCATCACTGACTCAATGGACGTGAGTCTGGGTGAACTCCGGGAGTTGGTGATGGACAGGGAGGCCTGGCGTGCTGTGATTCATGGTGTCGCAAAGAGTCGGACAGGACTGAGCGGCCGAACTGACTGAGCTGAGAAGAGTGCGACTGGACGGTAGTTTGAGCATTCTTCGGAACTGCCTTTCTTTGGCTCACTTTTAAATTGTGTTGTTTTCTTATTACTGAGTTTTAAAGAGTTCTTTTTTATTTGGATAACAGTCCTCATGTGCCTTTTCAGATAGTCTCTCCCAGTCTGTGGCTGGTTTTCTCATCCTCTTGGCAGAGACAGAACATGTTTTTCACTCCAGTAAACTCCAGCTTACGATTACTCCTTTCATGGATCATGTTTAGTGTTGTATTTAAAGAGTCATCACTAAAGCCAAGGTCACCTCCGTTTTCTCCTACGTATCGCCCAGGAGTTTCATGGTTTCATGCTTTGCAGCTGGGTCTCTGGTTCCTTTTGAGTTAATACTGGGAAGGTGGTCACCTCCGTTTTCTCCTACGAATCGCCCAGGAGTTTCATGGTTTCACGCTTTGCAGCTGGGTCTCTGGTTCCTTCTGAGTTAACACTGGGAAGGTGGTCACCTCCGTTTTCTCCTACGAATCGCCCAGGAGTTTCATGGTTTCACGCTTCGCAGCTGGGTCTCTGCTCCTTCTGAGTTAACACTGGGAAGGTGGTCACCTCCGTTTTCTCCTACGAATCGCCCAGGAGTTTCATGGTTTCACACTTCGCAGCTGGGTCTCTGCTCCTTCTGAGTTAATATTGGGAAGGTGGTCACCTCCGTTTTCTCCTACGAATCGCCCAGGAGTTTCATGGTTTCACGCTTCGCAGTGGGGTCTCTGGCTCCTTCTGAGTTAACACTGGGAAGGTGGTCACCTCCGTTTTCTCCTACGAATCGCCCAGGAGTTTCATGGTTTCACACTTCGCAGCTGGGTCTCTGCTCCTTCTGAGTTAATATTGGGAAGGTGGTCACCTCCGTTTTCTCCTACGAATCGCCCAGGAATTTCATGGTTTCACGCTTCGCAGTGGGGTCTCTGGCTCCTTCTGAGTTAACACTGGGAAGGTACAAGGTCTGTGAGTAGATTCACCTTCCGTGCTTATGGACAGACCCCAGCGCCGCCTGGGGAGACGACTGTCTTTGCTCTGTTTTATTTGTCTTGCTCCTCTGTCAAGAATCAGGTGACTGTGCGTGAGGATCCGCTTCTGCTCTTGCTATGCTGTTTGGTCTGTTTGTTCTTCCAGCAACATCTCGCTGTTCTGATTGCTGCAACTTTATAGAAAGTCTTGAAGCTGAGTAGTGTCAGCGCTCCAATCTCGTTCTCCTCCTTCAATACTGGGTTGGCTATTCTGGGTCTTTGCCTCCTCTCCATGTGAACTTTAGGATACATTGGTCAGTACCCACAAAACAACTTTATGGGACTTAGAACAAGCTTGTGTTGAATCTGTGGATCAAGTTGGGAAGAACTTGACAATACTGAATCTTCCTATAAATGAACATGGACTCTCTCTCCACTTACTTGGGTCTTCTTTGATTCCTTTAATCAGATTTTATAGTTTTTCACATGCAGATATTGCCCATATCTTTTAAAAATAACCTAATCGGTTTATGTGTGGCCGTGCTGGGTCTCCATTGCTGCACGGGGGCTGCTCTGGTTGAGGGGCACGGGCTTCTCACGGCGTGGCGTCTCTGGCCGTGGAGTGCGGGCTCTAGGGCCTGCGGCTTCCAGCAGCAGCAGCACAGGGGCTCAGCAGCTGCGCCCCCGGGCTCTGGAGCACGGGCTCAGCGGGTGGGGCCCCTAGCGTGGCATGTGGGGTCTCCCCAGCTCGGGGGTTGAATGTGTGCGTCCTGCGCGGGCAGGAGGAGCCTTTACCACCGAGCCGCCAGGAAACCCCAATGCTGCACGTGTTTTGTTGGATTTATCCCAAGTACTTCTTTTTGGTATGTGAGCTATGTTCTTAATTTCAAATTCTACTTGTTAAATGCTATTGGTGAAGCCCTTGCCTTGTGCTTATTAACCTCACATCCTGACCGTGCTCACTGGTACCAGCTTCCGCTGCTACCGCTGCTGATGTTGGTTCCTCAGGATTTTCTGTATAAACTAGTCACCTAAGACGTAAGACAGCATCTTCCTACCAATAAGACTTTTATTCCTTTTCTTGTCATATTACAGTAGCCAAGATTTCTAGTCTGATGTGGAAGAGAAACGGGGAGAGTGGACACCCCACCTAGATTCTGGCCTTAGGGGAGCAGCGTGTGGATCTAGTTCTCCGCTGTTGAGTATGACTTAGTGCAGAATCTCTGCAGCTGTTCTTCATCAAGTTGAGGAAGTTCTCCTCTAGTCGCAGTTTCCTGAGTTTTTATGATAAATGGGCGTTGTATTTTATGAAAAATTTTTTTCTACATCAATTGATGTAATCGTGTGATTTTCTTTTTTAGCCTATTGATGTGATGGAGTACACTGACTGACTTTCGAATGGTAAATCAGGTTTACATACCTGGAATAAATCTGAATTGGTCACAGTGCATTATTTTTCTTATATGTTGCTAGTTTTGAGTTGCTAATATTATCAATATGTTGAGAATTTTGCTTTGTATGTTCATGAGAGATGCTGGCCTGTAGTTTTCCTTTTTTGTAATATCTTTATCTAGTTTTGGTATCAGGGTAATGCTAGCCATGTAGAATGAATTAGAAAGTTTTCTCTCTGCTTTTACTTTTTCTGGAAAAGATTCTAAAGAATCGGTATAATTTCTTCCTTAAATGTTTAGTAGAATTCACCAGTGACAGCATTTGGATCTGATGCTTTCTTGCTTAGAAGGTTATTAAGTGCTGACTGAATTTCCTTTAACAGATAATTCTTATTATCTACTCCTCCTTGAATGAGTTTTGATAGACTGTATCTTTCAAGGAAGTGAGCCATCTGAGTCATCAAATCTACAGGCGCAGACTTGTTCACAATATTTCCATATTATCCTTTTAACATCCACTGGATCAGCAGTGACGGCCCCTCTCTCGTTTCTGATATTAACGTGTGTCTTTCTTTGTCAGCCTGGCTGAAGGTTTGCCGATTTTGCTCCTTGTTTCAGAGTCGGCTCCCGGCCGCGCTGACTCTGCACTGAGCGTCTGCTCTTGGTCTCACTGCTGTGTGTTCTGAGGCTCGCTGTTTCTTCTCTTCTACCTACTCTGGGTCTTACTTGCTCCTCTCGCCCAGGTGTGACAGGAGACTGAGGAGAGGCTGGGGCTGTCTGTCTCCCGCCCTGTTGGCTGCGCCTTGATCAGACCCCAGCCGGCTGGACTCTAGTCAAGGGCTTTCCTTCTGGTCAGGCCTCTGGGAGACCTGACAGAATGCTCTGGGCATTTCAGAATTGCTACTCTCCCCTCCCCTGCCAGAGGCACGCAGGGATTTCCCTTGATCTTCATCCCGGGAACCTGGTGGGGCTCCTGGAGGCCAACCCACGAAGGGGGGCCAAGGATGGCTGTGTGGGGCTGCCCTGCCGTGACCTGACTGCTCAATGGCTCTGCCTCTCTGGCCTGCCAGCCTCCCCCAGAGCCTGAGGGGCAGCAGTTTGTCCTGTGGCCTTGCTCCTCTGAGGGGTCCACGGAGAGTCACCTATTTTCAGCTGGTTTGGATCATCTTCTGCGAGGCTGAAGTGACTGCTTCCTCGCTCGTCACATGTCGGACCAGAAACCAGAGCCCCTTTTATCTGTCTTATCTCAACTTTCTAAGTAGGAAAGTATCTGTTAAAATCCAGGCTGTTTGTTCTTTAAAGTGTGTTCAAACTGCACAGATCTGGATTGCTTTTGCTGAAGCTCAATTTCAGGCAGAAATGCAAGTCTTGAAGAGCAAGGAGTGGGGGAGCGGGGGCCAGTGGCCACGCCTGCCTGAGACTCCGGCCACGCCCACCGCTGTGGGTCAGCAGGAACACCCGCCAGGCTGAGCCAGGCTTGTCTGCTCAGGGCATGACCACCACCCGTGTTATCACAGTTCTTGTCGCTGATAATGTGGAGGTCTTGCTGGAGTGGAACGTACATCTAAGGTACAACTGTAAACAGACTGTGGGCTAGCCAGGCACTTCATGATGACTTTGATGTAGTAATACAGCATTTCTGCAAAGGCTTACTTGAAAAGAGGAGAACCTTAACAGAGGTGGCACCTGTAGGGCCAGAGGCGCAGGTTCGTTAGAAGCAAAGCCCTTCTGCTGCAGCCACGCCGGGAGCCACTGTGCCTGCACCCTCCCGCCACCCCGCTCACGGCCCCGCAGACATGATACGACGTCCAGAGTCTGCAAGAGCGTGGGGAGAGCAGCCCGCTCCCACCAGGTCTGCTGGGCCGCTCTCAGCCCCGCGGCGGGGCAGAGAATCCACAGGCGATGGGCTGGTGAACGCCTGCTGCTGGGACCCTGTTCTCAGGCTGATGGAATCACTGCTTCTCGGCCCGTGGGCACGCTCTGTCTCCGGAGTAAGCAGAGAGGATGACTCTGAACAGACTGTGAGGCAGGCTGCCCCCACAGTCCTCACACCTGGGAAGCATCGCAGAGGCCTGTGATCTGGCTCCACAGCCCTGGTGCAGCTCAGAGAGCTTGACGCTCAGTGTGTGGAGTCGAGCCTGCCTGAGCGGTCAACCCACACGCACCCTGCGGGCGGCCGGCCCTCAGACCGGGGCAGACGCACAGCCTCCACGCGTGAGCACTCGGGGGCCCTCAGGAGACGCACAGAGTTTGCCCAGTGAACAGGGCGGCGTTGTCCGCTCCGCCACAAACACACTCTCGCCTGCTCTTTCCTGAAACATGCTGTCTGGCTGTGTTTTTCATTTTTTTCCCACTTTCTCACATTTGACAGGCACAGAGATACAAACCGTTCCCTTCTCCTCTTTATTACAGGAAAACCAGAGCCCCCAGCCTGAGCCATGAGGGCTGGCAGGGGTGTGGCCCGGGGGTGGGCTGGCCGGGGCCAGAGGGGAAGCCGTCCGGGGCGGTCTGACCATCGAGGTTTCAAAGACATAAAGCAGGCGTCCTCCCAAGTCCCTGCCGAGTGACCGCGGCAAAGCCTTGATCAAACCGGACCTGCGGTCCTCTCGCAGGGACACTGGGCGGAAGGGGCTGGGAGAAGCCAGACCACGGGGCAGTGGGCAGGGTCCAGCAGGACAGAAAATCCCAGAGGACATGAAGGACAGCATGGCGTCTTACCTTTAAAGTCAAATTGGTAGATGTTTTTTAAGGATTCGTGAAGAAAGTAAAAGCTTCCTAGCGCCTGCAGAGCAAAAAAAGAAACCAAGTGAGCGGCCTGAGAAGATTTTACAGCAGTTTTTGCGCAAGAAGGCGAGTCCAGCTCGTGGCGGCCAGTCATGGCTCCGGGCTGAGCCTCCCGACCCGGACACCTGCGGTCCGGCCTCGAGCCAGGCCCCCGCGCCCGCCCCGCTGCCCACATCCACTGCGGGGCCCACCCTGCCCCCGAGCCCCCGGCCACGAGCAGCACCACCAACCGCCCGCCGGCGCCAGGAGCGGCTCTGGGCGACCAGCTCGGCCCAGCGCCCCTCTCAGGAGGCCAAGTGCAGGCCCGGGCGGGGCGGGCGGGGCGGGTCAGGGCACCCGAAGCCGGAAATCACTTGTTTACCTGGGATTCAAACTTCACTTGGGGTGTGCGAGTGCACGTGAACGTGTGTGTCTGTGTGTGTGATGGGGCAAACTTCACTTGGGGTGTGCGAGTGCACATGAACATGTGTGTCTGTGTGTGTGATGGGGACTCAGGCGTGTGGTCAGTGGCTGGGGCTCTGCAGGCACAGAATAAACAGCCCACATGCCGCTCGCCCGACCCCAGCCGTCATCAGCTGCCCTGAACCCTCCCCGAGGGGAGCTGCGGCCCCTGCACGCACACACCCGAGGCCCAGCCTCTGCTTTCTGCTCCGACCTCGGACAGCCGAGGCCCCTCCAAGAAGCGGACTCGGGCAGCACGGGGACCCCAGGAAAAGAATCCTAACAGCTGCTCTGCTCACGCGGGCCTGTAAATGGGCATTCTTTCATCTCTGTGAGCAAAGTAAGCACTCAGAAAAAGCCTAAGTAAATAAATGTGATTGCAAATATTTGAACTATTGCCTCATTGAATGCAATAAAGCTAATATAATATTAAGAAGTTCATGATAAATGGAAAATAAATTGCCAATGTAGGAACAGAAACTGTAACTCATAGAGTCAGAAAATCCATAATTAGCTCTAATGAGTATTTCAAGTCAAAGTGCTATCCAACTTTTCCGACACCTGACCGACCCCATCCATGCAGTTCAGGGCCCGTTTGTCAGCGGCTGGGAGGCCGTCTGAAGGGAAGCGAGCAAGGCCGGGCGCTGGCCCGCGGGTCCTCTGACCCCACAACTGTCAGCAGAGTGCTCGTCTTGTCGGAGAGTATTGACTCCTTGCCTGCTTTGCTAGAAACAATGCAAATACTTTTTACATATTTATAAACCTGTCAGGAGTGCCTATTTTCTCCATTAGTGAAATGCAGCAGTTGCTGCTGTGTCCACCGGGGCTCAGACACGGGGCAGGAGCCCTGACAGACAGCAGCAGCACGGCCTCAGGGGCAGACTCGTCCCGAGGCTACGCGGATCCAGCGGCCGGGCTCTGAAGGGATGCAGCGTGAGCCTGGATCCGGGTACGTGCGACTCCCACGCGAGCACCAGGGATGAACGCGGCAGGAGACGTGGTCCAGGGCCCCTGGTTCCACCCACCTGGCAGCTCAAGGTCCCTCAAGGCTCTGCAGATGCTGCAAACGCTGCGAAGACAGTCTCCCGCAGCGACTGAGTAGGCTGCTGATGGGACCCAGGGCCGCATCTGGGCGCTCGTCTGCCTTTGGGGGGCTGAAGACTGAGGACCAAGAGCTGATCTCCAGACACGCTGACCCAGGGTAGGGGACAGGGGGCGGGGAGGCTGCTCCCCACACTGGAGCCATGCGTCCGCAGACGTCCAGCAGACGCGAAGCGCGGGTTTGCCAAGGGTCCTGCAGGCGAGCCACCGCCCCCCCGCGGTGGGAGGCCATGTAGCCCCAGAGGCCAGCCCTCGGATGTGCACCCACTGCCTCTGCTGGCAAACGAAGCGGATGCTCCAGGACGCACCATCTCGGTGTGACGCCCGCACCTCCATGTCAGATTGCTGGCTTTCCCGGGGAAGAGACGGCCCCTAAGGCTCGAGTCAAACCGACCAAGGAAGGGCCACAGGGGCAAATCTGCCCTCCAGACACAGGGAAGAGGGACACACACGTCTTCTCACACACTGACATGTGTCCGAGGTGTTCACTACAGGCGCTGATGCTATAGGGAACACTGCGTGGCGTCCCTGAGCACACGTGAGAGACACGCACACCCCTGCACGCCTGTATTAAGTGGGCGCATGTGCGTGACACGCGGCTGGAGTTTCTGGGTCACGGTGGGTAGGCACCTTCCACGCAGGATTCTACACGGCACCGCCAGCAGTGCCCGCTGCCCACCCCCTTGCCCGGTCCTGGTACCGGCAGACCAGCCGGCAGCCCTCTGCGGCTGCAGGCCCGCGGGCGACCCAGCAGGCGTCTCACCTGTGCTGCCCTCACTCTGGAGCAGCTGAGCGCCTCCTTCTAGCACACCGGGCGCGTGGGTTTCTCTTGAAGGCCTTGCTCTCACACTGAGTCCACTTTCCGTTCCCCATGTCTGTTACCTGCACGATGAGGAACATCTCCTGTGCCTTGGCTCACCTTGTCGGTTTTCTGTGGTATCTTTCACCAAATGAAAACTTTTA
Organism: Bos taurus; assembly: GCF_002263795.3. Lineage (NCBI taxonomy): Eukaryota > Metazoa > Chordata > Mammalia > Artiodactyla > Bovidae > Bos > Bos taurus. The sequence continues at coordinate 50,987,768 of NC_037353.1, forward strand.
TCTTTAAGGTAGTCAAACAAGCCGACACCTCCTTCATGGCTTTAGGCTTCCATTCCTGGTTTGCCAAGAGTTCTCTCTCACTCCACGACGAGTCTCACCACCCTCTGATACCCGGGCTGCTCAGAGGAGGCAGCGTTTCCATGGAAACCAGCAGCATCCAGGTTCACATGAGGAGAGGCTGGCGAAGCAGGTAACGCCCACGATGGCAGAGCATGGCCATCCTCGGGCTGCAGCCCAGCATGGTCAGAGAGCCTGTGACGAGAGGGGCGACAGGAGAGCGGGGGCCAGGGCCGGGCTGAGAGGGAAGAGGCGTAAGGCTGCTTTTTCCCACGCCAGGGATGTATCTGTGGGCAGGGCACAGGCACCCAGTGGATTCCACTACTCCATCCATGTGGTTCCCCGTCGTTCACGTGAAGGCCACACTCCCATCTCTCCAGGGGTCTGTTCTCTGGGCTTTGACTCCTCTCGTCGGTCTAACAGCAGTTTTTCCTAGCTTAGCTTTATAAGTCTTCATATTCAGTAGTAGAGATAAATGCCCCGTTTTGCTTTTCTTCACAACTGCTTTTATTATTTCTGGCCCTCTGTACTTCCAAGTGAAACTCCCCAACAGCTGCCAAATTACACCCAGACATCCTGCTGGGGTGCAGATCACACACAGCCTGCCCGGGGGGCAATGGCGTCTTCACGGCGCTCAGTCTTCCTTCCCGTAACTGCGACACGCCTTGAGCCACACTCAAGTCTGGTTTATAGGGGGTTAAAGCGGAGCACTGCTCTAAGAGGGTTGAAAACGTCAGGCCAGCCGTGCACTGCTGGCCCCAGGCTGGCTTGATCACAACACACGTGCTCACACTCGTGGGTTCTGGCGGCTGGACTGCATCCAGGGCCTTCACCTGTTCCTGGACTGGTCCTCACCCTTGCCACCCGGTGACTTTGCTGAGCCGGGTCTGTGACAGCCCACCCGGGAGTTAGAGCAAGACTTCCCTGGACCCTCCGCTTCCCCGCAGCGTGGATGCCTGACCCCGCGGGACGCCACTCTCAGCCCTCACTGGGGGCCCCGCTCTGACTCCACGAGCAGCTGCACAGGCTCCGTCTCCCAGCTGCCAGCTCCAGCGTGGTGCCCCCGGGGGTCAGCCTTGGGTGTGGGACACGCAGTTCCCGTGCACACGTCCCAAGGGGCCGGCCTCCCGGATTCAGGGCCCGGTGGCATCGCTCTCCCTCTCCCGCTGGAACCCTGGTCCTCCCTGGATGTGGCGTGCCCACCACCCCGCCCTCCCTAAACGGCCCCTCCCCAAGTGACCACCACTCTGGGCACTGCTGACCCTCCGTTCTCGGCCCCGGGGAGCCCTGCCTCCTGCACCACTGCAGTCCCTGCACTCCTGCCTCTCCATTTCCCCCGTCTGCTGTGGGGCCACCAGAAGCCTGGCCCTGTCCCCCACTCTCCGGTCACCCCCATCACCACAGCCCCCCGGCTCACAAAGCTCTGGCTACACTGGCCTCCGGCCTGAGGTTGGCCAAGCTCTGCCACCATGGGCATTCCTGTTTTGCCACCTTCCTCTCACGTGAGCCCTGATGCTGCACATTCCCGTGGAAACGCTGCCTCCTCTGAGCAGCCCTCCCGGACTTCAGCCCCCGCACAGCCCCGCCCTCCTGTGGTGCTGCCCGCTCTGGCTGTGTGCTTATTTCCTTCTCTACCAGGAGGGGAGGGAGCTCCCTGAGGGGCCTGGTCACCTCTGAGTCCCCAGCACAAGGCCTGGCACGCGGCAAGAATCACTGGACAGTGAGACACAGAGGCGTGTCCCCCACCTCCCCAGGAGACCGGTCCACGGCTCGGAGCCAACGCGCTGCAGGCCTCAGAGGACAAGCCAAGCCCGGCCTCACAGCAGCGCCAAGAAGCCAAGCCCGACGCACGGGTCACACGCCTTCACCAGCAAGGGGAGCGGCCCTCCCTCGCACAAGGGGAAGCCCCCAGACTCCTGGTTTTAAAACAATTTAACAGATTGAGTAATAAATCAAAGCAAAGTTACTGCAACATTCATTAGATTATAAACAATAATAAATGAAACAAGGCTTCTGCTTCAATCAATGCAGAGCTTCATTGATCTTCTCCGGCATAATAAACTCGCGATGGCCAGCCTAATTGGATGGGGCAGCCTGACTGCCCACGCTGGCCTGCGTCACTGGAGGGCGGCCTGCAGGAGAGGCTGCCCACGGGTGTCACCGTCACAGGCTCCCGGCCCCGCAGAGCTGCTCTGTGACTCTCGCAAATGAGAACTGACTTGTTCACAAAGTACCGACTTTCCAGGTCAGCCCCTGGGCTGCACCTGGAGTGACGGCCAGGCCCTGCTGACCCCCGCGCCCCGCTCCCCGCGGCCCGCCCGCACCAGGGCTGCGTGTAATTTCATCTTGTCTCCCGCCCGACGGCCAGCATCAGAAGGTAATCAAATTGGCTGTCCATTGTGTTCATCTACGTACAGAGCTAATGATATTCCGCTGCTGAATTAAAGAGCGTTTTATAAAGCATGCACTGCGCACTGACCCTGTCACAGCCCGGCCCCGCTGTCCCCTCAGGCCCCGCGAGGCTGACATGCTGCTGACATGTCTGATCACCACGGCAAGGCGGCCGACATGTCACCAGGCCCTGCAGACATGGGCCACGGAGAGAGCACGTCACCAGGTCCCTAAACTGCAGGGACACTGGTCTCAGTCCACCTGGGCAAGGCCCCCTCAGGCCAGGATGGCCCTGCCAGGGCACCCGCCCTGGAAACCACTGGGGTGACCTCGGGCAGAGAGGAGTCCGGTCTGAGATCCTGCGGGCGGGGTGAGGCCTGGGACGGTGACCAGGACTCTGGACAGGAGGCCAGCTTCTGAGCAGGGGCACCGTCCCTGGGACGTCCTGAGAGCAGTCAGGGCCTGGGCAACGAGTCCAGGGCTCCTGCCAGCAGCTGGAAGTGGACGGCACCATGGTCTGAGGTGGGGACAGCTCAGAGCACAGGTGTCCAGCTTCAAACGAGCCGAGGCTGAAATGGCCCCAAGACGCCTCACAGGGGTGGCAGGCCTGGAGTCCAGGACAGAGGTCTGGCCCCGATGTAAATGCAGTGGTCGCCGTGTGCAGAGTCCTCAGCAAGGTGCTGCGCTCCCAGGAGAACCAGAGCCAGGGTGAAGGGCAGGGGTCGGTGAGGGCCCAGGGAGCAGGGGTGACAGGTGGCCCTCAGGGACACGCAAGGGTCAGTGGGGGTCAGGCACAGTGGGGAAGAGGCAGGGAGGGGCAGGAGGTGTCCTGGAGCCGAGTCTCCAGGGCGCAGGGACACTGAGGGCTTGGGAAGGGGTGCTGACCTTGGGCCCAGCTGAGAGGGCAGGGGCGACATACAGGAAGTTCCGGCTTGAGGGGCTCCTCGCGGCCTGTGGCCCAGGCCGGGGACTCGGGACTCCCCAGACCCACGCGGCACCCGGGGAACACCTCAGCTGTCGCGTCCAGGGCCCAGTCCGCCCCCCGCAGAATCACGCGTTTTGCTCGGCACAGTATCTCGGACCTTCCCTTTCAGAAGCGAAAGGCTCCTGACTCCACCTGACTTAGCAGGTTCCAGCCCGCCCGGCCGCGGGTGGGAAAGGAAACCTGTCCACGAGACAAGAGTTCCCTCCAGGGCGACGGAACACTGCAGACCCGGGGCCCCTCGGCGAGCACCCCCAGGCCACCTTCAACTCTGCATCACGATCTCATCCTCTTGAGATGATGAGAGTCCTTTGCAGGATGAATACTCTTTTCAGTATTACTTTGCAAACGGAAAGCTTTGATAATAAGCAAAGAAAAACATCAGACTTAAAATGACTAGTCTTCTTTATAAGATTTGTTGTATTCCCCATGTCTAAATGATCAGCAAAGCAAATCGATAAACTTTTATGCCAATTAAATCACTCAGAGAGTTTGCATCGCAGCTAAAGCAGCTCTGACTTCATCTTTCATCTTCTGAAAATCATTAGCTTTTCAATTACAATTTCATCCTTAACGAGTGTTCTGGAGAAAGCGCATCCCAGACAGAAGACGGTTAAGGGAAAACGCGCCTCAAGGGCCACCAGCACTGGGCGATGCTGTCTACAGGATGCGTGCGCTGTCGAGACGCCTGCGCAGTAAACGTGAGGAGGAAGGTTTAACCGATTTTCAAACTTCAACCCCACTGGGAAACTGCCATCTACTTTTGCTTCAAATAACCTAACGCCACCCCCACTCCACAGAGATGCTAACACAGCAACACCTGCAGAGGGCACAGCTTATGGCCCCAGCCCCTCAGCCCTCCTCACCCCGGCAGTCGGGGGGCACCACCATCCCCTACTGCTGGAGGGTCTCGTGCCTCCGTCTGCACCGCAGGCCGTCTCCCCGCTGCGGGGCACCACCACGCCTGCCGTCCCCAGCCTGCGCTCCCTGCCCCAGCCTTCCCACCCGCAGTGTCCGCTTGCTTCTGGCGGCCACTCCCTCCCGCAAGGAAAGCGTCCTTCAGCATGCGCCCCTTGGACTGGCCCGCTGCGGCCGACTCCTTCTGGCGGCCACTCCTTCCCGAGAGGAGAGCGTCCTTCAGCATGCGTCCCCTTGGACTGGCCCGCTGCGGCCGACTCCTTTCAGGGCGCTTTCACCCGCCATCCTGCATGCGGGACTCTCCGCTGGCCTCTCCCTCGAGACATGGCAGTGGCTGGGGGTATGGCCCTCAGCATCGCGGTCACCACTTCCCCTCTCGGGGACCCGTCTTCCCCACGGCTGCTTTCAAAGGGGCCCCTTGGTCCAGGGTTCTGTTCAGTTTTGCTGTGACCTCTCTGGGCACTGATTTTATCTCCCTGAATTTGTATATTTGTCCCTCGTCTGTTGGGAAACTGTCACTGTTTTCTCTTCAAAGTGGCGTCCCCTCGGCCACGTCAGCGGGACCACACGGCGGGCGCTCACCTCTGCCCCACGCCCGCGTTCTTCCAGATGCTCTCATGCTTTCTGGGGCCGCCTGCAGCCCACACACCGCCTGCAGTCCACGCTCTGTGTCTTCTGCTCTGAGGGCTCCAGCCTCGAGACTGGGCGCGCACACAGAGGCCCTCCCTGGTAGGGGTGCTTGGTCCAACCGGCCCTCGGAGGTCTGTGAGGGGCTGCGCATGCGTCAGGAAGGCACACGGGGCCCTCCACGCACCTCCGGGGGTCAGGGCGCCTCCAGCTGCCAACGCCTGCTCCGCCTTCCGCGCCCAGGGCCGACCTGAACCAACCGTCCCCCGCCACACTGGGCTCAGGCCCGGCTTCCTCCTCAGCCGTCTTCTGGGCCAAGGGGCACAGTGGGCTCAGAAGCCTGAGCTCACCTCCTGCGACGGCTCTTCCTGTTTGGGGAGGTGGTCACGGGGTCTGCCTCCCCTGGCCCCGGGCGGAGCTGGATCAGTGGACCTCTAGCCTGATGAGAGGTGAGAGCTCTCCCCATTGCTGCCCGGGGCCCCGCCAGGGTGGGGAACAAGCCTCACAAGGTACAACGTGGTGCTGCTGGCCGGGAGGCGCTCGGCCAGGACAGGAGCCCGCCCCACCTGTGTGAATGGTGCTTGCAGGAGCTCCTCCGCCGGCCCCCACCCCAAGACAGAGGCGGACGCGGGGGGCGTCCACGTCATGGGGGGGGGGCCACAACATGACAGACACGCCCCTCCTCCCTGCCCCCTTCTCGGGCCAGACCACAAGGGCCCCCGACCCCTACACGGGTGGGACCGAGGCTCAGGGAGGCGCCGCGGCCCTGGCCACACTCAGCTCCGTGCCCTTTGGGAGGGCAGTAACAGAAGCCGTGTTTTCCTAGGACCCGGAGGAGACGAGGTCAGGAGCATCTTTCCAGGAAAGAGGAAACAGCAGCCGGTGTTTGCCAATGGGGAAGGCCAGTGGCGCTGGTGGGGGTCTCTGACGGTCCCTGCTGGGAAGCTGGGGGGACGCCAAGTCCCAGCCATGAGCATGATGCCTGACTCCTGCCAGAGGCCACCCGACTCCTGCCAGAGGCCGCCCCACCCCCGCCAGAGGCCAGCAGGCGGCCGGAGCACGGCCACCCGTTCAAGGAGTGTCCTTGGGTGGCGTCCTGTGGAGAATGAGCCTGGGTCGCTAGCCTGTCCTACTCTGGAAGGATGCACTGGCGGGTCTGAAAGTGCGGGGTTCAGGACACGTGTGATTTTCCTGGTGGTTGAGTGACTAAGACTCTGTGCTCCCAGTGCAGGGGCCTGGTTCCATCCCCAGTCAGGAGTCTGGATCCCCCACGCCGCAGCACAGGCTGAAGATCCTGCGTGGTGCAACCAGGACCCGGTGCAGCCAAATGAACTAAACACTTTTCAGAAAGAACAACGCGAGTGTGTGTTCCCTCTCAACATCCACCTGCGTGGCTACAGAGGGCCGCAGGCTGGGGCCCTGGGGGCCACCTGCGTGGCTACAGAGGGCCGCAGGCTGGGGCCCTGGGGGCCATGCCTGCGACCCTCCAGACTGCCCACCACGTCTGGTCACTAGTGTCTCTGGGCCTTTCTGTCCCCAGGCCCCCAGCCTTGAAGAGTGGGATCGTGGGAGGACTTTCAAAACAACCCTGGCAAACAGCAGGTGCCCAATGAAGACAGCAGAGCTGGTGACGCCTCAGCACGGCCGTTTCTGCCGAAAGCACACAGCTAAGCCCAGCAAGTGCTGCCGTCCAGGGGTAAGGACACGCGAGCCCGGCAGGAACAAGTGAACTGGAAAGCGAGCTTTGAGGTCACCCTGAGGAGAGACGCCCCGTGGAATCGGAGCCCACCTGCCGTGGGAGCCGTGTCTGTATCCCTGCCCCCATCACTCTCTGATTAACCCTGCCCTCGCTGCTTACAATAAGCCATTAGGACAGCGGCCGGGAATTCCATTTTTCCCTGTTGAGCCATAAAATCAATCAGGCTGAGTTTTTATTACGTAACCTCCTCAGAGGGAAACGGTCTGAGGTGAAACTATTTGAAGTGCTCTGACATGGGCGGGAGGAGTCTGTCCACGTGCTCCCCCTGGAAGGAGCGGTCTCAGCTCCATTTACACGTCGTCTCCCCCTACAGCGCCTGGATGGGCGGTGGGGACCGTTCTGACTGCAGGAGAACTTGGGAGATGAACCCGAAAGAGGCAAAGGGTTGTGACTTCCCACGAAACGTGCAAGACCCCCAGGTCCTCTCATCTAAAAGGCGCCAGCGACACCTACCCGGCCCACCCTCCCGCTGTCAATCACCACACGGCCTGGACACAAGAGCGTCCCCAAACCCTGAGGCTTCTGTGGGCTGGGACCGAGACACACGCGAGCATAACAGACACAAAAGTTACCCCTGAAAGATCTCCGCTCCAACTTCTGGTCGATGCGCTCAGCCAAAAGGTCAGAGCACGGAATTTGCTGGATAAATAAATGTTGGTGAGGCGGATGAATCACCGGAGAATTGGTGCATGGCAGCGAATGAATAACCTGCAAATGCCGCCCAAACCCCATTATTTCCGCTTCTCCCGGAGCCCGAGATTCATGTCCCCGCATGCTGCCAGTTCATTACCGACCAGCATCATCCCTCTTCCGCACTCGCTGGGCAGTGCGCGGCCCCTGGAGGGCCCTTTACGGCTTAATTCCCCATCATCCGCTCCACTGAACAGCTTAATCTCTGCTTGTATGATCAATACTATATCAGTGTAAATTAAAATGACAATTTTAAAGTAATTAAGCCTGTTAATGCTCGATTCAAATGTCATTATTTGCACAAGGGATCGAGGAGAAATTACACGGTGTCCAGGGTGACAGGAAGATGTCTGAGCCGTGGCCGGCCGCCACGCAGAGCCACCGGGGCTTCAGCAAAGCGGATTAACTCCACCGCGCCCTGCCAGGCTACCTACCCAATTTCTGAAGAGGATAACGCAATTTGATAAATCTAATTCCAGCGACAAACTCAATTATTGTGATAATAGATGAAACTTGGGAGGAGGTTCTGTACCAGGCCCACATGTTAGCAAATACACTTAACTCCGGAGCGAGGTTCAACAGTTACGATGTGATTGGATTTGTTCTCTCTCTTCGGAAAATGCTTTCGGTAATTTTGATGGTTGGAAGAAGGGCCTGCGTTTATTGAATAGTGGGGCTCTGGGCCCAGTGGGGCCGCAGCCCCGCCGGGCCAGGTCACAGTGGGGCGTCTGCCGCGTGCTCTGGCCGCCGCACTTACACAGCACAATCAGATCACGCATTCCCAGGTCCCGGGGGCCGACACAGAAACCTTGGCCTTGCCCGATCCCGGCTGGTCTGGGCCCAGTTCAGACAGCTGTGTCCAGCCTTTGTTTTCCTGAGTGGTGGGTGGGAGTGAGGGGATTAACAGAAAGAAAATTAGACAAACAGAAAGCAGCTCACCTTTACCCGCCCGTGACCCAGAGAGCTGGGCACACAGCACAGCCAGCCCGTCTGACCGAGTCTCCTGTGCAGGGACTTTTCCGCTTGAGCCACTTACGGGGGGCGGGGAGGTGCACATGGGGGGCGGTGGCCCCAGGCCCGGGGGGGGCCTGCTCCAAGGGGACGACGGCCGGCCCTGGGCCCCGTCCATCAGATCAGCAGTAAAAATTGACAACCAAGCATTAATATCAAGATGAAGAGCCAAGTGTAGCCATTTCTGTCTGAAAGCCGGGTAAGCCATGCAGCCGGTCTTCCGAGGTTCTGTCCAGAATGCGGCCCAGGGGAGCAGGAGAGACCCGGCCACCCGGGGGCAGGGCCGTGGGCTCTGACCCCGGTTTGAGGGTCGTCGGAGCCTCACGCCCGCTGCAGAGGAGGGCCCGTCAGGACCCCTGCACCGGGCGATCCCACAGGGTTCCCTGCCCTCTGGCCGATGGCGCTGGCACACACAGGACGTGGCATAATGTGGACAGGTGAGCTCCACAGACACAAATCCAGAACGGATGTGACACGCAGAGCGCGAAGGCCACGTCCCCTGCCCACTGAGTTAAAACCCACGGGCACCACAGGGCACGGCCTTCATGGCACCCAGCACCTGCCTTCCTATGGGAGCGGGCTCTGAAGCCCAAGGTCCCTGCAACTCCTGGCATCTCCCGGCTAGCGGCCAGTGTCGGAGGAGGTGTCCACTCGGGTTGGGGGCTCCTAGAGGTCCCCGGGAGCGTTTGGGGGAGCTGGTGAGCTCAGGGCTGGGGGGGTGGGGGGAACACCCCACTCAGGCCGACTGAGAGGACGGCGAGGTAAACGCCAGTCGGCAGGGCCGCTCTGCGCCCCTGCTTCTCTGAGTTCCTGTCAGAAAACACTAACAAGCACCAAAGTCCTTAAGAGCTTTACAATCTTTCAGTTGTTCACCGGACGTTCCCGGGCTGCATTTGTTTCCAGGCGCGGCTGACACACGCTCCATCACACCTGTCTGCGTCTGACCGATCACCGCTCGGCCCCGCACTGCCCGGCAGCCCGGCCAGGCCCGGCTCTCACCCGCCGAACGGGCCGAGGGCGCAGGAGGGGCCTGCGGGGTGGGGGGCAGAGACAGTCCCCCGCCCCCGCCAGGGATCCAGGTGAAGGCAGAGGGCTCCTCACCGAGCCCCCTGCACACCATGAGCGCCACGGAGCAGGGGCGCCTGGGGATACACGGTGGGGGTTGGGGGGACGAGCAGCAGGGGTCGGGGTGGAGAGCGGCGGGGGCGGGAGTAGGGGTGGATGCGCGGTGGGGGTGGGGGGGACGAGCGGCTGGCGGGGGTGGGGCGAGATCTGCTCGTGGGGATGGCAGCAGCTGCCCATTGCCATGGGGACCCCTCCTGGCACCACGGAGCTGCCAAGTCTCCCACTACAGACCATGGCTCCACTGCAAATGATGACCAAAAGGGCGGACTCCACGCCAGAAGACCGCGTCCGCCCGCCTGAGGTCGGGAGAAAACGCGCAGCAAAGTGAACACTATTTGACTGAGTTGGAGCAGAGCTACACCCAAGACCCAGACAGCCTTACTTAACCTAAAGGGTGACTTTTATCCTCGCGAGAGCTGCACAGCGCACAGAGTTACGCGCACTCTGCTATTACTTCCTGTGCAGCGTTCGGTTTCCTTGACCATGAGACACACACAGCCGTTTGGTGGCTTTTACGTGGAGTCAGCTGGTAACGGAAATATTCTTGTTCAGTTAAGTAATTTAAAATTTGACTGCCTCTCAGCCATTAGCCACGTGACTGCTCACAGCGCTATGGACGGACAACTGCCATTCTCCGAACTGTGGGCGCGGCGTGTAGAGGGTGACACGGACCGGAGCCCGACGGCGGCCTCCGAGGGCGGCCTCACGCTGACGCCGCCGCGCTCCCGCGTCTCAGCTGTTCTTCCCCTGCCTCTGCCGGCGGCGCTTAGCTGGTCCCGCAGCTGGTGCAGACTTGCTGGCAGACGCTTGCGTGGTCCGCAGCCTGGGGGTGAAGCTGCCACAAACACCTGTGTCCAGCCCCATGTGGACATGCGCCTGCATCTCTCCAAGGTGGGCGCCTGGAGGTGGGACGGTGAGGTCTCACGGTCGCTGAGCTTTTAACTGTTCAGGCGCTTCCCAGCGCGCCCTCCGCGCCCTCCCCAGCGACATCTGACAGGTCCGGCTCTTCCCCGCGCCCCCCAGCACTGGATATGGTCGGTCTTTTCACCGTAGCCGAGACTGGACACTTGCGATCCTTAGTGAGCAGCGTGCTCTCCATTCGCTTTGGCTCCACTGAGGAACGTGCTGAGCATATGCTCACGTGCCATTCCTGTACTTCCTCTGGTGAAGAGTTTGTTCAGACCTTCCAGAAATTCAGTTGTCTGGTTAGTACTAGTTTGTAATGGATCTTTACATGTAGCACTGGAGATAAATTCCTTAATCACAGATTTCTGCAAATATTTTCTCTTGGCTGTAAACTATTTTCGTATCTTTTGAAGAACAAATGTTTCATTTTGATGAAGCGCAATAGCTAACTTTTTCTTTAGTAATACTTTTTGCTTTTTGTGTCGTATTTAAGGAATCTTTGCAAAAGCCAAAGGCTTGGAGAATTCCATGGACTATATAGTCCATGGGGTCACAAAGAGCTGGACACGACTGAGTGACTCTCCCTTGCCAAAGCCAAAGTCACTAAGATTTCCTCCTACATGTCCCTACAGACGTTTTACAGTTTCAGAGTTAAATTCTCACAAGTTTCGAAGTGAGGGTCGAGGCTCCCTTGTACACAGCCATTGCTTACAGCATCATTTAGGGAAAGGTTGTCTTCCCCACTGAGCTATCCCAATACCTTCATCAAAAATCAGTGGGGGATCTGTTTCTAAATTCTCTGGTCCATGATCTATTCCTCTGGCTTCACAGCAAGACTGCACTGTCCTGAGTTCTGCAGATTTATAATAAATCTCAATCAGGCAGTGTAACTCCTCAATCTCTGTTCATTTTCAAAGTTGTTTTGGCTATCCTAGGTTCTGAACATTTCCGTATAAATTTTGGAACCAGTTTGTTAATTTCCATAAGAAAAAGAGGCTGCCCTGATTTTAACTGGTGCTGCACTGAATCTTTACATAGATCTAGGGGGAAACGAAATCTTAACAACATTGAGCCTTTCCGTCCATGAACATGGTATGCTTCTCCGCATCTTCTTTAGCTTTTCTGAGCAGTATGTTGTAGTGGCTCTCTCTTTGGCCTAAGTTAAATGTTTCATGTTTTGATGCTACTATAAATGGCAAGATCATTTAAATTCATTTTCCACCTAAGTCATTTGCAAATTGACAGCTTACAAGCTGTAACTACAGGACTAGATTTTAAATACTTTACATTAACAAATCAGAAGTAGTGACTCGCTTTGATTTTACTTTCTTAGCAAATCCAAAGTGACTATTCACGAAAGCACTTCATTTTGTATTGTTTTTCCCTGAAGAAGACATTGTTCCCATTACATTCAATGCAGTCAGTTCAGTAAAGTTGATCTCAAACCTCAAACAATTTGCCCTTGGCTCTGGACTGTGTCTTCAGAAGTACAGCACAGAGAGGCTGATGCATACATGGAGGAGCTGCGTGACAGCTGGAGTAAAGTGCGTGCGGCGGGGGTAGGTAGCAGTGGTCGTGAGCTGTACTCCAGGACTGGCCACACGCTGGCCGCCTCATCCCAGGAGGCTCAGCCTGCACTGTCTTCACCTCCTGGGTTCAGCCCATTTCTCCATAGTGTTGGCTAGGGGACATGCCCTGGGTGGCACGGGCTCAGAGAGAAGACAGCACAGAGAGAGAAAATAAAATCACAGTGGGCCCCTACTTCTGGCCCACTCTGTGCACTGACTTCAACCAGAACTTCAAAGCCTTGTGATATGCCTTTCGCATTCCACACAACCCATCTGTCCCTTCTCTGCCCTTCTGGCAGCCTCACCTCTTCCCCAAAACTGTTCAAATTCACATTCACAAGCAAATCCCATTCCTGATGCTGAGGAATCTCCAGGACCCCAGCCTCCTCCCTCCCTGCAGTCTCTTACAATCAGCCTGTGCTCAGAGAGCCGGGACGACCTGCCGGCTGCCGCCGCAGGCCTTCTCCCTGCACCAGGGCACAGAGACCCACGTGCCACCTCCACTGACCACCGCTGCCTTCCCGAGCCAACACACAGCCCCACCTGCCACCACGTCTCACCGCTGCCTCCACACCCCAGACCCGTGCGCCACCTCCCTGCCACCACTGCACGTCTTCTCTGAGGTCACCATCAAGGGAGGGAGTCTCTTCCTGCTTTTTTTTTAAGTTTGTCTGAAAAGTTACAGTTCTGCACGGCTTATTATGGAAAAACAGCAGTGCCCTGATAATTCAGAAAACGGAGACGAGGGCATCCGGTGCCACCACTTCACGGCAAATAGAGGGGGAAACAGTGCAAACAGTGGCTGACTTTATTTTTCTGGGCTCCAAAATCACTGCAGATGGTGACTGCAGCCATGAAATTAAAAGACGCTTACTCCTTGGAAGGAAAGTTATGACCAATCAAGATAGCATATTAAAAACCAGAGACATCACTTTGCCAACAAAGGTCCGTCTAGTCAAGGCTGTGATTTTTCCAGTGGTCATGTATGGATGTGAGAGTTGGACTATAAAGAGCTGAGCGCCAGAAGAATTGATGCTTTTGCACTGTGGTGTTGGAGAAGACTCTTGAGAGCCCCTTGGACTACAAGGAGGTCCAATCAGTCCATTCTAAAGGAGATCAGTCCTGGGTGTTCATTGGAAGGACTGATGTTGAAGCTGAAACTCCAATACTTTGGCCACCTCATGCGAAGGGTTGACTCATTGGAAAAGACTCTGATGCTGGCAAAGACTGAGGGCAGGAGGAGAAGGGGACGGCAGAGGATGAGATGGTTGGATGGCATCACCGACTCGATGGATATGGGTTTGGGTGGACTCCGGGACTTGGTGATAGACAGGGAGGCCTGGCGTGCTGTGATTCATGGGGTCACAAAGAGTTGGACACGACTGAGCGACTGAACTGAACTGAACTGATAATTTCAATGTTCTACTCCCCAGAGGCCATTATTTTCTTTTAATTGTTTTCTTTTGGTATTTACCTCCATACTGCTAAAGCTTACAATGCTACTTCTTGATTTCCTAGTCTTCAATATTAACTATTGATTTCTCTGCTGTGGAAAACGAGGATTTAATCCCTTTTTAGCACCTTCCTTCACTCACATGCCTGACACACGGACTCACACACACACACACACACACACAATCCCTGAGCCCCATCCTCGGGATAAAACACATTTTTATTTAAACTACTAATCAGTCTTCACATCATATAACTTCAGAATGCTCTTCACAATAGAACCACTCACTACACTACAACTCCTTTTCCTGTCTTGAACAGCTCTTTGTTTTCCTTGGACTTCATTACTGCCTCCTTTTTTGTTAATTGAGATCTTTAAGACACATTTATCACGCTTCATTCACACACTGTCTAAACCTCATCTCCGTGTTTCTGCACATCAGTCTCACCTTCCTGGAGACTCTCAGAAACTCAGCCAGCTGACTACTCCCGCAGGGTACATGGTTCTCCCCCGGGAGCTCCTTCACCACTGACCTGGGGGCTCCTTTGAGAGCAGAGAGGCGGGCCTGGCACAGGGGGGCACACATCAGCATCTGCAGAGCTGAAGGCAAGGGCACCCATTCTTCATGCCCAGGGAGCCGGGTACGGCCTCTGCTAAGGGCCTGGCAGACACCTGGTCCAGCTGCAGGCACCCACTCCATGTCTGGGCCCTGCTCCCACTTCCAGGGAGCTGGCTGCTCAAAACCCTGCGTTCCGGGCTTTCTGGACCTTGGGTAGAGCACCACAGCTTCCTGACCAAGGCACCAGGGACACACCGTGAAAGCCTGATGCTTCTGAAACACAATTCTCCTTTTTTCCTACCTGTGTGTTCAGAGGCTGCCGGGTGGGATTCTGGATGGGAATTCTGGCATGCCAGAGCTTGAGGTCTGTCTTCTGCCTCTCGGTATGGCCTTGGGAAGTGGGCACTGCCAGGGCCCCGCCCCTGGCCCATTCCTCTCCTCGCTCAGGGTCACCCCCCGTGAGGCCTCTGTGCTGGGTCTTTCATACCCTCAGCCCTCCTCAGTCACCGGGGTGGGCTCCCCGGGCAGGACATGGCCTCAGGGCCAGCACATCATCCAGGACCATGCACCCATGGCCAGCAGCATGCTATCCCCAGCGGAGCCCATGGCCCATCTCCACATCTGCCGTGGCCTCGTGCAAACACGACCACCTTCCCCCTTCCCTGCCCACTCCTGCACGCCCTCCTGGCCCCACTAAACGTGGCCTCCTCAGAGCAGTCTGGTCTCCACTCCCATCTCCAAGAGGCCTGCGGGTGGCACTGGGCACTGGACGCATTCACACCCACTCTTTCAATCTTGTAGCCACACAGAGTGTGCCTGTTCCTGGGCTCTGCAAGCTCCACCAGGCACAGAGAGAGGGTGTCAGGTCACGCGTAGGCAGGGGTCACGTGCAGTGTGGGTCACGTGCAGGGGTCACGTGCAGGGGTCACGTGCAGCGTGGGTCACGTGCAGGGGTCACGTGCAGCGTGGGTCACGTGCAGGGGTCACGTGCAGCGTGGGTCACGTGCAGGGTCACGTGCAGCGTGGGTCACGTGCAGGGGTCACGTGCAGCGTGCGTCGCGTGCAGGGGTCACGTGCAGCGTGTCTGCGTCCCGTGCAGGCTGAGTGTCGTGTGCGTGCACCTGTGCTCACTGGAGTGTGCAAGCTCCAGAGGGCAGAGTGTGAGCGTTACGGGTGGCCTGTGGCCTCTGGCCTGTGTCTCTACATCCGTGGCACCCGCAGCAGGCCCAGCACACGGAGCACAACATGCACGTCCTGTGGCCACACGGATGGCTTCACGGCACCTTGGTGCCTGGGACGCTGGACCACACCCCCGCTGGTAATAGCCGGCCCTGCTCTCGGGAGGCGGTACTTGTGGCCTGGGCTCCGTACCTGCCAGGTGCGAGTGGGGCCTGGGCTGCGGCAGCCAGTGTGGGCCCTTCTGTAGCTGCGTGGGGAAGTCCTCTGATCTTTGGTGGGAAATGGAGAGCAGCAACCCAGAGCTTCTTCCTGCAGCCAGCAAGCCTCCTGGGCGCACCTTATGGGCACACCAGCCTCTGAGACATGCATTCTCATCTGAAACCTGGCTTCTCAAGGGAGGTGGTGCCCAAGGCGAGGGGCAGGTACTGGTGATCCAGGAAAGGGCATCAGCTGGAAAACATGATCCTGGACTGGACACTCAGGGGTGGGTGGAACTCAAGACGAGCACCCTGCTGAGGAGGGGTCGTCGCAGCCCCCGGGGAGCTGGCCTCATGTCCCGGGTGGCTGGGCTCAGCCTGCCTCCCACCCAAACCCCGGCAGGCCACCGTCTCACCAGGGCCCTGCCCCTCCCATGTGGGTGCAGCGACCACTGCTGCATCCCCCTCACTCCACAGTTTCCAAACCAGGAAGGAGAAAAGCAGCCCCTCCCTCCCAACAAGCCCATGAGACCCCCGCAGGCTCTGGCCTCTGTCGAGGGGCCACTGACAGCCCGGTGCCCCAGCCACTGGCCCTCCTGCCCTCTGGCCAGCATGCCGGCCACTCTGGGAACGTCCACCCATCCTCCCAATTTGCCCTGGCCTGGGCGGGGCAGGACCCTGAGCACTCAGGCCAGGCTCTGAAGCGGCCTGTTGGTCGGGGTTCAAGTCCAGGTGAGGCAGAGACGTCCCCACTGGCCTCCTCCATCCACTCAGGGCACCCGTGGGTCAGTGAGGGAGCCGGGAGGCTCCCGGAGGCCTTCCTGGAGGACCTGAGGGGCAGACACAGCCCCACACACATGGTTCCCGTGTCTCAGCAGCATCACCAACACCGTGGCACAGCCTCAAGAACAGAGCACAGGGTGGGCCTGCACCAGCCCCCCAGAGCCCCCAGCGCCGCCCCCTTCTCTCTACCCCCGCCCCGGTCTGGCTCAGGGAGCTCCCCTGCCTGGCGGCGTCCTGTCCCGGGCTCCAGATGGACACGGCTGCTGGCTCTCGGGGCAGCTGGACACACCGCCGGCCATGTGCCTTGTTGTAAGTCCCAGGTCTTCCCAGGCACGGTCTCACCCAACGGCCATGCAGAAGGCGCCACATAACACCTCCTGTCTGTCCCGGGCGGCCCCCACCCTCCCACCTTCCGGCCTCATGGTGACCCGGACGCACCCAAGCTTCAGGGCCTCCACAGGGGAGCTCCACCGGGGACCACAGCGTCGCAGACTCGCGCGCGCAGTCACAGGAGGCTCTCCGACCCCCGTGTCACCCCCTGTGTGCAAAGGGGCACTCAGAGGCCGGGGAGGGCTCAGCCCCGCCACAAGCCCGCGGCCAGGACACACGCAGCTCCAGTTCCGCGGGACACCACCTGGAGGCAAACCAACCCGGTGGCAACTGTCCTCCCCGCCGGCTAGCCCAACGCGGCTCATGCACTAGAGGCAAATAAAAAAGTCGAGCCTAAATGCATAAAAAATTATGATGGAAGCCCTAAATAAGGCCGGGCCCGCACGCTTATTGAGTCAAAAATCAATCAATCAATGAGGAGTGGATTAGGAGCACCTTATAAGCCCCAAAGAAATGATTTGCCCAAACACTGGGATTTAACAGTAGAGGACCAGATTCCAACACTTTTAGGAAGTAAATAATGAAAAATCAATTTAAAGAAAAAACAGATCAAGAACCCTGGACTCTGACACGTGGACACATTTACTGCCGAGTGCCATCTCTCGGCTGACCCGAAAACTTCGGAAGGTGTTTATTTACTTCCAGCACCTTCCAGAGATCAATATTTTTAATTTGGACCCAAGTTATTATTTTTCACATCACAGCAGCGGGGAGCAGAGTAAAGTGGCTCATATTTTAGTGCTAAAAAGATCGATATGACAGTTTCACCTTCCCTCAGCCCTGCCGCTGCTGGGCGGCACATCACCGCGTCCCACGGGGCTGCCCGCCGCAGGGGGAGCGGCCGCCCCCGCCCCCGAGGCCGGCAGCCGTGATTTAGCTGAGCGCCGAGGGCCCCGCGCCCTCGGAAAACCAATCTTGCTTCCCTCACTTTATCAGGCCTGTCTGGACCTGCGGGCGGGGCAAGAGGCGGGGCCGAAGGGGCTAACGCAGGCCGTCCTGCATCCGAGAGGCCGGTGCCTTTCTGCCCTTCCTCGGACCAAAGAGCTGCAGCCAATGCCATCAATTTGCGTAAATCTCCCCCAAAGTCTTATCCAGGAGAGCAGACAGGAAGAGGCTGCGGAGCAGGGTGAACCCTTGGAAGGAGCGGGCATCAGGCCAGGGGGTGGGGGGCAGGGAGGAAAGGAGCCGGTGCCACCCCACCCCCTCCAGCAGGCGCCCTCCAGGTGCCCTGGGCTGGAGGACAGGCCCAGACCCTACTGGAGGAGACCACGGGGCTAGTGCGGACCCTTGAGGCCTGTGCGCCCCCAGTGAGGAGCAGAAGAAGCCCCCCGACACGGCGCTGAGGGGAGAAGAAGGAGCCGGTTTGTTGGTGACCTGCTGCCCAGGCACCCTGGGCCCAGGAGCCACCAGAGTGGACACCAGCCACCAGTGGGAGCACGGCAGGCCCCCCAGGGCAGGAAGGGACCCCTCGGTGTGAACAGACCCCCAACCCCGGACGCCAGGGCCTGACCTGGGCCTCCAGGTCTGACCACGAGGAAGAAACACAGTCAGGCCGTCGGGGGCTGCTTGCCCAGTGACCGGGGGCGGCGGGTTGCACAGCACAGCGTCAGCGGGGAGGGAGGGGGCTTCCTGGGGGGACCTGAGACAGCCCTTCTCCAATGTCCCCCTGCCAACAGGGCCCAGTCCCAGGAGACCCCCAGAACTGCGAGTCCATGTCTCTGGGACTGGGCCTGGCCACACTCTCGCCCACCCACGAAGCCCAGGAGCTTCTTTCCAGGGTCCAGGCCGGTGGGGATGATGGAAGCTGGTGGGGGGAGCGGGGGGCCAGCCAGGCTGTGGGCAGCACTGCCTCCATCTTCCAGGTGCAGCCGCGCAGCCCAGGGACTCGGGAGGCAGGGGCCAGCATGCTGACCCGTCGGTCTACATGGAACCCACTTCCAGAGATTTGAGGGGAAGTCAGAACCTCCGTGCTCTAGGGCAATGCTGTGTTCGTCAAAGCTGGGCGCAGAGCCCTCGGGAGCCTGGCCTCGGCGCCTGCACTGGGTGGGGCTGCCACAGGCCAGGAGGGTCAGCCCTGCCCGCCCCGTCTCCTGCATCTGCCAACGCCCTGCAGGCGCAGCTGAGGACCCGCCAGGCATGTGGCCACAGGCTTCACCCCACGCCTCGCAGCCCCCACCAGGCTTGTCCCCAGCAGGTGGTGCCAGGGCCCGGGAGCTGCCCCAGGAGGGGCTCTGGGAGCAGGGAGCTGGTGGGCAGGGCCTCAGGGCTCCCCAGTCACAGTGCAAGGGGCTCCCGGGGTCCCCTGACGGCGTACCTGGTGTGGAGGGGACAGAGCCAGCGTCTGAGCCTCATGGGGGATGAAAACTGGGCCATCCTGGCTCTTCTGGACAAACACAAAACCACCAGGGTGTCGGGTGTGGAAGTTGGCCAGGAAACCCAGGGCGCTTTCCACTGCACCATGGACAACACTGGGGCGAAGCCGTCCAGCATGGGGTCAGTTGCACAGCCCCCTCCCCGCCCAGAGCAGCGCTCTCTCCAGACCCCTGGGCACAGAGACACCCACGTCCGCTCAGGGAGACCGGGGCGGGGATCAGGGCCAGGGAGGGCAGGCACCTGGGGGGCAGCCCCTTCCTTGTGGGGTCTTACTCCATTGCCCATGGCTTCCATCTCATACCAGCCCCCACCTCCCGAACTATGCATGAGCCTTCCATCTCCCCGACTCCAAAGGGGAGGCCCCAGGCTCAGACCCCCAGCACCGGGGAAACCCACCCAACCAGCGGTCTTCCAGGCGCGCAAGGCCGCCCACTGAGATCCGGGCCCCGCCCACCCTCTCAGACAGTCTGCCGAGCAGCTGGTAGGTGCTGAAGCAGGCCCAGGCCCGGGCCGCTCAGGGACAGACCTGCTGCTCCCAGACTCTAGATCCAAGGGGCAGACGCAGAGGGCAGAAGGCCAACACAGCCCAGCAAGGTGTCCGCAGCCCGAGGCGGGGGTCCAGGGGCCAGGGGGCTGGGCCAGCCTGTGAGCTCCAGCCAGCCCGTCCAGCTCACGCATGGCTGCGTCCACCCAGGGGCCGGGCTGTCAGCCTGTGAGGACAGTCAGCGAGTTCTCAGGAGCAGGACGGGCAGGTGGGAGGCTGGGGCACCTCAGAAGGAGCAGACCTCCCAAAAGAGAACAGGCAGGCGGGGCCTGGCCAGTGGGCAGGTCAGAGGGATCGGAGCCGCCCAGGACGGCCAGTGGGGGACGCTCTGTCTCCTCAGGCCCGAGTGGACCACATGAGCCACCTTCTTCAGTGAGCGGCCACTCAGGATGGTCTTTGGGAGCAGACAGAATTTAGCGTTATCATTTTAAGTCTAAAATCCGCGCTTCCAGCAGCTCCAGCTGGAATGAGAAGTGCTGCTCTGCTGCCACCTCCTGGTAAAGACCAGGACCTGCAGTCCCCTGCTGAGAGGCTGCACCCCCCAACCAGAGCCCGCCCCTTACTGTTGCTGCGGGCTCTGGGGCCCCTACCTTGTGCTCATCACCAGGGGCAGCTGCAGGTTCACCCCCTTTCTGGGAACAGGCTACTATTTTCTGATCCCTATTAATACCTGTGACAGCATTTATGTACAAGATAAATTCATTTCAATTTCCTTTTTCAATTAATGGCCTATTATTTGAACCACACTCAGCTAAAAATATTACTCCAACGCAATTAATCTTGTAAAAATTAAATTTCTCTCCCTCTGACAGGCAGAGGCCAGCAGGCTGGGGCGAGGGGGTGGCCACATGGCTGCCCAGCCGTGCCCAGAACCGCAGGGGCACAGAGGCCCCTCCACCAGGACGGCAGAGGGCCGGGCAAAGGTGGCTCCACGCACGACTGTGAGGGGGTGGTGGACGGCACGCAGGGCCAGGGCCCGGCAGGCCTTCATCTCAGACCGTTCCTGCCAAATGCACGCCTCCCCCGAGGCAGCACGTCCAGAGGGAGGTCCGGACCGGGGTGTGGAGCCCTGCGGGCATTCCCGCCCGGGAGACACAGCCACGCAGGACCACGGCTGCTGATGGCGGCGCTGGGAGGGAGCAGGCCACAGCCCGTGGGGTGAAGCAGGCAGGGAGCAGGGCCCCCACACGCCTTGGGCAGGTCCGGCCTCCGGCCTCGTCTCCAGACCCTGTCCGGTCCCGGGGACCCCGGGACACAGCCTCGGGGACCTCAGACCCGGGCTGTCCCATGTCCGGGCTGGCGTCCGGCGTGGGGTCAGTCTTGCCCAAGGAGGCGCCACCTCGAGTGCCTTCCCGGGCTGAAACCAAGCAGGATGGCCCTGTCATGATCGCGCCATCAGTGTACTGGACAAGAGAGGGAAAGGCGGGCGTGGGAGGCCGAGGCTCCGACGGTCCCGGAAGAACAGGAGGGGCGTGGCCTCGACACCTCAACGCCCAACCGGAAGGCAGGGTCTTCTGGGCGCGTCATCTGTAGCGGCTGCAGATTATTCAGCCAGGTGGCTCGTCCACATTGTGAAAATGTCTAATTCTGGGTACTTAAAATTACTTCCAGTTTTCACTGGCAAATAATTTTTCATGATCTTCCTTACATACAACCGTCTGCACGACGGTCACTCCTCCAGGGAAGATGCTGAGTGATGGGAATGCTCTGATGCAGGTTTCTGCTTTCCGTTGCAAATTGAGAAACCCCTTTTTGAGATAAACCTCCAGGGATGAGGCAAGACCACAGTGGAGCTCTCTTAGCCCCCAGGCGCCTCCACCGTGAACCATTCCTCACCCCACCAAGCATCTGGCTGCAGGAGTGCAGTTATTGCATCAGCACGGCACGGCAGGTGACTCCAAGCAGACCACAGAGAATTCGACAACTGAGCATTTCAAAAAGCTACAGAAAACTTCCATAGGGCTGTGTGAGAGAGACAGGTGGACAGACAGCGGGCACTCCCTCCCTGCTGAGGCCACGGCGTCTGTGCCCGAGAAACAAGGCCCCGTCCCCTGACGAGCTGACTGATACCCCTCTCCACCAGATGCAGACCCCGGAAGCAGAAACAGCCACCCAGAGCTGCCCAGCTCTGCTGCCCCGAGACGCCCACCTGTTTCCGCACCCAGCACATCCCTGGCCGTCACGCCAGTGGGGGCTGGTGTCTGTGGTGCCCCCACCGTCACGTGGAACCCACGCACGGCCCGCCCCGTGCCGAGGCGGAGCACGCTTACCGTGAAGTGCTCCTGCGACTTGTAGTTCTCATCCAGGTAGACCCGCGCCCGGTTGTACTCCTTCATCGCGTCGCTGGAGAGCAGCTCCCTGGAAGGAAGAGGGACGTCTTCACACACGTCACGCAGGCGCTCCCTGTCCCACAGGAGCGCTTATGGGGGCAGGAACGGCCGCCTGGAAACCACGGGGAATGGGGAAGGAAGCGGGAGGGGGAGGCCCATCTCTAAGACGTGCCTGGAGTGCAGCCGCCACGCACCCCTGGGGTCTGCGATGGCTCTGGACAGATGGGGGTGCCTGACCCCCCGAGGGCTGCACCCCAACACTGCCCGGCAAGGGAAGGTGACACGGCTGCCGTGTGACCCACTGGCCCTCCACCCGGGGGTGGGGAGAAGGGGGTTCCAGCTCTGAGAAGTGAAGAGGCAGGAAGGAGTGGGGAGGAGGGCCGAGAGGACCAGCCTTGAGGGGGTCAGACTAGTGCCCGAGCCCCGGCCACCTGCCAGACAAGCCCCAGCGTGCCTGCGGGCACAGGCGGGATGCAGGCATGACAGCCTGCAAGATCAGCATGCCGAGAAGCGGCAAACGGGACCCATGCTCCACAAGAAAGTCAACAGAAACGGACCCTGAAAGGACAAAAGTGATGCAATTCACTGAAAGGAAATTTGAAAGAGCTACTATAAATATCACCGAAGATTTATAGGAAAACGTGCAGAGAGGTAAGGAAAACATGGACATAAATGGTACTTCTAGAGCCCCAACTGCAGCACCAGAAGTAAATTCACTGAATGGACATAAGACCAGATGGAGATGTAAAAAAAGAGAGCATAGATTAGTGACTATAAGACAGGACTATCCAAACTGAAACAAAGAAGAAAAATATGAACTGAAAAAATCTGAAACAGCTGTAGAGACAGCGTGACAGTCTAACATCAGAAGTGGGAGTCTGAGAACAAAGAGAAAGGAAGGAACAACCCACAGGCTTTCCTGAAATTTCAGTAAAATTATGAACCTACGGGTTGGAAAAGCTCAAAGGACTGCAAGCAAAAGAAACACAAAGAAAATCAAACTAAAGCAAAACAATCGAGTTGCTACACACCAGCTAGAAAGACAAACTTGGTGTTGGGGGAAAAGATGCACTATCCACAGAAGATGAAGACCAGAACAACGGCCCATTCTGCTCAGGGACAAGGCCGCACAGAGGACAAGGGGGTAGCACCCTTACAGCACTGAAGGGGAAAGCGGACAGGCCAGAATTCTGTTTCCAACAGAAACGCCTTTCAAAAACGAAGACAAAGGCTTTCTTCAGACAAACAAAAGCTGAGATAACTGATGAGCAGCAACTTGTGCTGAGATACATGTTAACGTTCTCAGGTCGAAGGAAGATGGTGCGGAGAGAAAGCTGACCGTGCAGACAAGGCCGTGCCCCGGGAGCGACAGGTGGCCACACAGGGGACACGTTCCTGCCCTTTTTAACCTTTGAAAAACATAGCTGACTGGGTCAGAGCAAAAACAGCCACACGCGTGTTACGCACAACTTGGGCAGGAATGACGCGCCTCTGACGCCAGCAGGAGGATAGCAGGGGACCGGGAGCGTGTGGCGCGTGAGCGTGGAGGCGAGGCCCTGCAGCCGCGTCTGCCTGTCTCTGAATGCCCGGCTTCCCCAGTGTTCTCGTCTCGTGGACCTGTTAGAGTTCTTTAGATAGTTAAACACTGACAATTTTGTCAGTCAAGTACACTGCAGGTATCTTTTCCCAAGTGTGGCTGAACTCTGACTTTGTTTACAGCGCCTTTTGCTGAAGACTTTCACGTCACCACGGCCCAGCGTGCCTGTCTTTCCTCTGCTGGACCTGCACACCTTCTGAAGAAGCCTCTGCCCTGATGCTCTCCTGCATTTCACCCTCGGACCATCGGACCACCCTGAGGCCTCTCGACCTCGCTCTGGGTCAACTGGAACTCGGCCAAGGCGGGGTGGGGGGACCAGGGCAGGGCGGGGACCCAGGCTCACGGCTTCCTGGCCCAGGACCCCGCGGTGCGCTCCCGAGCCACCTGCCACTGGCCGCAGCCGGGGGCGACGTGCGGGCTCCTGCACAGCCCACGGGGGGCCGCCCTGCCCCCACACACGGGGGGCCTCACTGTGCTGCGGAATCACTGTGGCGAGCCCTGACCCTTGCTCCTCTACGGTGACTCTAGTATTAGTTTCAGCGCTAAGAAGACATTTTGGTTGAAATTGCTTTAAGTTATAGGTTATTTGGGGAAAACTTGGTAGTTTTTAAAAATCTGTTTTTTAACAAATGACCCCACAATGTGACAGCTGAAAACATGAGTGACTTATGAGCGTCCACAGGGAAACTGAGGCCAGTGACAGCTGCGGGACTCGGCCTCGGGGTGGGCCCCAGGCTGGACGCCCCCTGGCCCAATGCCCACCCCCAACAGCTGCCTCAGAAGCACCACCGCCCCCTCCACCAGCGGGAGCTGTCACGGTGCCTGGAGTCCAGGTCGGGGGCGGCGCCCACCCTGGGGGACACAGAGCAGAGAGGCGCCTGCCGTCGGGCCCGCTCCTGCCCACCCCCGCGTTCAGCTCCCAGGTCCGAGTCCCTGTCCCCGGGCGGCTCTGGGTAGGGCTGACTCCCACAGAGCCACAGGGCGCGCCTCCCATGGACGATGGCGCTCTGTGCCCATCCCACTGCGGCCAACAAGCTGTGAGCTTCTGAGTGGACACCCAGTCCATCTGTCCATCAGTCCGTCCATCTGTTTGCTCTTAGCAGCAGCAGGTGGCTCACAGCCATCAGGCCACATGACGGAATCTCGGCCTGGACCTGGGGCTGACGTTTCTGAGCCCACAGGTGCCGTGGCCTTTAACCCTGGGGCACAGCCATCCCACTGCTCCCCCACCCCCACCCCCGGGCCATGCCCTCTCTTTGGCAAGGCGCCCCAGCCCCGGGCCTGGCCCTCAGGTGGGGCTGTGCCCCTCGCCCCCAGCCACACCCACCTCGCCCCAGGAGGAGGCGGAGGCCAGGCAGCTGCCCCCAGACTTACTTGACAAACTTGTCCACGTGCGACATGGACGCTTCATAGTTCTTCCCTCCGAACTCCTGGCAGTGCAGGGCCAGGAAGTGCGGCCTGTGAACGTGCACGACCTGTGGAGGAGAGGCAGGCGTCAGGGCGGCCCCACCCCCGGGCCCCGTGCTGAGGCTCAGGGAGCTCCTGGTCTCTCAGGAACGCTGGTGTCCCCGCCATGGCGGGAGGTCCTGTGTCGGCCACAGAGCAGCGGGCAGGGCCCAGAGGACAGCCGTCCTGACACTGCTGTGGCCCCGCGGGGGTGTGGGTGCACGCATGTCGTATGTGTGTGTCGGGGCTGTGCACACGTGTGTGCATGTTTCCCACCATCTAGGAGGCAGCAGGGCTTTCCTGGTGGCTCAGAGAGTGAAGAACCTGCCTGCAATGCGGGAGACCTGGGTTCAATCCCTGGGTCGGGAGGATCCCCTGGAGAAGCGAATGGCGACCCACATCCCACAGACACAGGAGCCTGGCGGGCCTCAGTCCACGGGGCCACAGACAGTCAGACTCAACTGAGCGACTAACACAGCACCGGAGGAGCAGAGGTGGCCGCGAGGGCGGGCGCTGCCTCACGCCCACTCGCACTTGAACCCCAGCCCACCCCCTGGCGAGGTGGACACGCTGCAGCGGTCAGCGGAACTGGGAGCAGCCACGCAGTGGCAGGCAGCAGAGCCGGCGGGCCCACTGCCCCGGGCCTGGCTCAGCCCAGCCCCCGGGGCCGGGCCTGCAGCATCTCCCTGGTCACCAGGGTCCACTCCGGGCGCCAACCAGACTGGCCCCGAGGCGGCGCCCAGCCGCGCCTCCCGCCTGTCATTCAACCTCGACCACGGAGCTCTCCTCGGAGCTGCAGCCTTGCAGCCTGGGGGCTCTGCCAGGAGTACAAGAGGGCCGTCCTGAGGGGGGAGCCGTCCTTAAGGGGGAGCTGTCCTGAGTGGGGGAGCCGTCCTGAGGTGGGGAGCCGTCCTGAGGTGGGGAGTCGTCCTTAAGGGGGAGCTGTCCTGAGTGGGGGAGCCATCCTGAGTGGGGGAGCCGTCCTGAGGGGGAGTCGTCCTGAGGGGGAGCCGTCCTGAGGGGGGGAGCCATCCTGAGTGGGGGAGCCGTCCTGAGGTGGGGAGTCGTCCTGAGGCGGAGTCGTCCTGAGGGGGAGCCGTCCTGAGGGGGGGAGAGCCGTCCTGAGTGGGGGAGCCGTCCTGAGGGGGAGCCATCCTGAGGGAGGGCCATCCTGAGGGGGAGCCGTCCTGAGGGAGAGCCGTCCTGAGGGGGAGCCGTCCTGAGGGACAGCCGTCCTGAGTCGGGGAGCCAGTCTGAGGGGGAGAGCCGTCCTGAGGGAGGGCCATTCTGAGGGGGAGCCGTCCTGAGGGACAGCCGTCCTGAGTCGGGGAGCCAGCCTGAGGGGGAGAGCCTTCCTGAGGGGGAGCTGTCCTGAGAGGGAGCCGTCCAGCAGCGCGGCCGCCCTGCAGCCCTCCCCGCACAGAGTCCTGACTCGGGCGACGGCCCAGACCCGCCTCTCCCCTGGGACCTGAAACGGGCTGGGCGTCGGGAGCGACCCTCGGGTCACTGGGGCAGGTGTGGACCCACACGGGCTCACGGGGGGACCCGGAGGTCGTGGCCCCACCCCCTGGGGCGCCCACAGCTGGGGAGTGGGCAGCAGTGCCAGGACGTCCACGAGGCAGCAGCCAGGGCAGGGTGGCTGGGACAGACAGCGAGGCCGGCGCTGGGGAAGAGCAGGGCCCCAGCCATCCACGCCCGCGCCCCGCCCGTCCTCCGCTCTGCTCTACCCTTGGTGCAGCGCCCACCGAGCCCCGGAGCCACCCTGGCTTCCCCCGCCCACCATCCCAGAGGCAGGCCGCCCACAGCAGGCGACCCACCCCAGGGCCACAGTGTTGCTTCCCACACCGCCTGCACCCAGCCTCGGCCACCACGTCCTGCCCAGAGGTCAGCGAGCCGTGGGCAGATGGGCTGTGGTCAACGGGCTGAGACACGGCTCCTCTGGGCACAGGGCAGTGAGGTAGGTCCCCGACAGGAAGGGGCCGCACCTGGGGCTCAACCAGCTGACCAGAGAGCCGGCCAGGGGGAAGGGACGTGGGGCCAGGCCCTGGAGCGGAGCGCAGAGTGCCAGGCAGGGGCAGAAGGAAGCCTCGCTCGGCAGCAGCTGCCCCCTGACCTGAGATGGTGGGTGGCACGTCCAGCTTCAGGGAGTGTGCCCAGACCCGGGCGTGCCCTCAGGGAAGGGCACGCGGTGACACCTGGCTCGCACCTGCGTTCCGTCTGAGCAGGGTACAGGATGTTCACCCGGGTGCTTTCACTGCCTCCTCAACACAGGCCTGCCTGGACCCCCCCATACCTGGACTCCAGCCTCAGGGCTCAAGGAAACAGGCAGCACGCCTCCCAGTGGGCGCCTCACCCAACACCCCACAGCCGGGCAGGGACCCAGGCACTCGGGCAGCAGACCACCTCCACAACCAGGGCAGGCTGCAGGCTGGCTTCTGGGCCCGGGGCAGCCTGGGTCAGGTCACCAGACGGCCTGGCCTCAGGCCCAGGAACGAGTGACGGGACAGCAGAGTCACGTGAAAGCCACCAAAAGCTGCGTGGTGTGCACGGCTGTCCCCGCCGCGGCTGCCACCTGGGACAGCACACAAGGCAGACCTTCACGAGGGGCCCAGGGTCCCCCCGAGCGGCTCCCCCTGGTCGCCGGGAGCTGCACAGACGGGGAGGGCATGGACACGCACAGGTCATCCCGAGGAAGCTGGCCGCTCATGACCCCACTCAGGGCTGCGTCCTCTGGGCCCAGTCCCCCTTGCCCTGCAGCTCAGGCCCAGCTCCAGCCCGGGGGCGGGAAGGGCAGAAGGGACCCCAGAGACGGGCAGGGCTCTCACGTGGGCTCCTGCAGGTCACACTGCCACGAGGTGCACAGAGGCTGTGGGTCACCAGAGTCTGGCAACAACCACACCCAAGTCCCCAGGGAGGGCCGAGTGACGCTTTCCAGGACGCCCCACGGCGACTCAGGGAGCCCAGGACGTGACCCCTCAAGCAGCCGCCTCGGGCCGGGCGCGTCCCTCTGGGCGGGGATTTGCTGCCCGCCTTCATGCCCGCACGCGTCTCCCTCACGAGACCACTCACTCTGTCGTGGTCTGAACTGAAGTGGCCTTTTAAGGCACAGAATTCACTATTCACATGACATCAAACTCCTCAAACACTTGACTCTGATCCCAGGTCAGAGTCGAAAAAATGAAGGATCCAAAAATAGCCCACCTGCGCCCCTCCACACGTCGGGGAGCCCCCAGTGGCCCGCATGCCCGGCACACCCGCCTCAGGGTCCAGTGGGGAGACCCCTCCACACAGAGGAGGGGAGAGGGTGCTTCAAAACCCACGATGAGGCGCCGGATGAGCTCACGCGGGAGTGGACAGGAGGAGACAGAGGCACGTCTCTCCTGAGAACGAAGGTGCTGAAGTGACAGGTCCTCACCACCACGCGTTCGGGGAGGGAAGAGACAGACGCCTGCGAGAGGGGCCCCGCGCGTCGGGAGAGCAGCCGCCACGCCCGTCTCCGCAGATTGCAGACCACACACCCTCCACGCCAGAGGCCACACGGGGTCCACAGAGGCTCTCCCTGGGCAGGCTGGGGACGAACGCACAGCTAGGAACGGGGCTCGGGGGAGAGAGCAGGTTCAGAGGAGCCTGGCCCCACAAGGAGCATCGGGGTGGGGGGGTGTCAGGGGGGTTTGGGGGGCCCTGCAGGAAGTGGGAGAGGAGCCTGATGCCACATCAGAGTTTAACCAGCACTCCCGGTTCACCCAGGACAGGCTACACACACTCACACACACACACTCACACACTCACACACACACTTAGATCCATGAGTTCATGAC
The DNA here is from genome assembly GCF_002263795.3 of Bos taurus. NCBI lineage: Eukaryota > Metazoa > Chordata > Mammalia > Artiodactyla > Bovidae > Bos > Bos taurus. Next base: position 51,016,471 of record NC_037353.1, read on the forward strand.
GACACTAACCTCCCCCCACATGTCAGTCAGAGTGGAGTCAGGACACCCCTCTGAAAACCAGTGGATGAAGAGAATGAAGCCCTCCTTCCCTCCTGCGTCTCTGGGGAAACGGGAGGGCAAGCCCCGCTCAGGGAAACGTCAAGCCAAGAAATGGAGGGGAGCCCCCGGGACTAGACTCTGCGCGGCCACATGGGAACCCAGAGCTTCCGGCTGAGAAGCGGGTACAGAGAGGCCCCCACGCGAAAACCCAAACCAACTTTCAATCCAAACGGAATCGAAGCAGCCCGGAGAAACAGAGCAGAAAAGGTGAGGGGCGGGGGGAGGGGTGTAGGTCGCTGGGCTCACAGCTTCTGGATCTAACGGCAGCCTGGTGACCAGTCCACACGGCGCAGTCACACTCCAACCCTGGGCAGGGAAGGCCCGAGGCGGCTGCAGATGGCAGGAAACACTCAGCCCAGCAGGGTCCACGGGCCTGGCTGCAGGGCGCCAGGAGGCCCCGCTTCTGCAGAGCAGGGCCACAAGGAGGACGGGCCAGCTGCAGTGGGAATGTGAGCCGGGGAGCAGGGGGCAGTCGGGCGCTCTGAGACGCAGAGGAGGCACCCCCTCGCCCACAGCAGGCGGTACAGCTTTGCCTGACGGACAGAAGAGGGTGCTGTGAGGCCAGGAACACGACCTGCACAGAGGCCGCTGGGGGCGGGCAGAGGGAGGGCACGTCCCTGCAGGGCTGCGGCCCGAGAGGCAAGAGCACCCCCAGGAAGAGGCCCGCCCTCGACAGAGGCACAGAGCAACCCAGAGCTGCGAGCCCCATGCAGACAGAGCTGAACATCCAAACAGGCGCCGAGGGGAGAAGAAACCCGAAAGAGAGACGGGATCAACCACAGGACAGAAATGGGGAAAAGGACAAAATCGTCCCAGAAGAGAAGAGCACGTTTCAGAGCGCCCGAGGGAGGATCAACTTCGAGGAAAGTTCAGCAAGGGCCGCACAGGCCACTAAAACCCAAGAAAGTGAAAAGAGCCTCAGGAAGAGGGCAGGGGCGGGGCGGGGGCGGGTGTGGCAAGGGCAGGCGGGGAGCCCTGCACCCCGGTCCCCAGGGGAGAGAGCGAGGCAGGGCCCGGAGCTCACATCTAAACTCACATCTAAACTTGGGGGCCCAGGGAAGCCTCCCAAGGCAGGGGAGCTGAACCACACTGAGGGGCGCCTGAGCACCAGAAGGAATCACCCCAGAGCAACGGACTCCCAGACACGCCCCAGCGAAAGACACAGTCCTCCAGGCCTCCAGGAAACAGCCACCGAGACCCACACCAGAGCCAGAGACCCACACCAGAGCCAGAGACCCACACCAGAACCAGAGACCCACACCAGAGCCAGAGACCCACACCAGAGCCAGAGACCCACACCAGAACCACCAACACTCACATCAGAACCAGAGACCCACACCAGAACCGCCGACACCCACACCAGAACTAACGTCTAAGTGGAGCAGTGGCAGAACCACCTTTTATAAAAAGGACGCTCTGGCTCACATCCTCAATGCGAGTAAGTATAAGCCAAGAATCACACAACTCAGCCAACCGTCCTTCAAACGTTTTCACGAGTAAACTCAGGTGGGCTCTGTCCCCGTGAGCCCGTGTGGAGCTCCACTAGAGCAGGCTGGGCAGACGCTGACCGGGGGACCAGTGCAGACTCAGGCCCCACGGCCGGCAGCTTCGAGGCAACGCCGCTGGGCAGGTGTGGGGGCCGTGCGAGGGGGTGAGGCCGCCCCGGGAGCCTGACCCCAGGCCAGGCGGCAGGTTGGACCGGCTAAGGTGGGGGGAAGGGACGGGGTGCTGACCCTTAAAGTAGCAACTATAACTCATAGTTTACAGCAACCATAAGCCGCCGGCTGGAGCCCCCAGTGCAGGCGGAGGGACAGCACATGTTGCTCGGAGAGCTACACGGTCCCAGCGCGTCCATGTGGCACATGAAGGAGCAGGATGTCAACCAGAGGCAGGGGACTCAAAACCCACAGCTGCCAGGAAAACAGGAACGTAAACGATTTCAAATGGAACGTGAAAGAAGAAGAGAAGTAATCCAAAAGAAAGCCGAAATGGGGAAATAAAGCGACAGCCCAGAAGGTGTACACGTAACACAGACAACACGGGGCAGGCCCCAAGCCCAGCGTGCCGACGGCCACACCGAACGCTGGTGGCCTGGGCCCACGCTGAGCGGCAGGGCTGCCCGGCCACCGTGGACAGTGGCGGCCGCGCCAGACAGCGCAGAGCAGAGCGCCCGCCACGGAAGGCCCCGCGAGACGAGGCCCTGCTGGCGCCTGAGCCCCAGGGGCCGGGAGGCGCCTCAGGGAGCAGCGGGGGCTCCAGAGGACGACGGGCACAGGACGACCACAGACGGCTCGGGAGGCAGATGCACACGTGCACACGCCAGTGACGGGAACGCACACACGAGTGCACGCACACACACGCGTGTGGACAGTGCCCTGGCAGGGCCCAGGACACGGCCGCGGGGCGCACCCTCTCCTGCGGCCCACTCGGCAGGAAAGGCCGTCGCAGGCCACAGAACAAACCACAGGCTGCTGCCTGGCCTTTCAGGGATCACAGTCGAAGATGGAGAAGCTCCATACGGTCAGCAAAGACAAGACCGGGAGCTCACTAGGGCTCAGATCATCATCTCCGCATTGCAAAATTCAGGCTTCAACTGAACAAAGTAGGGAAAACCACTAGGCCATCCAGGTGTGATCTAAATCAAACCCCATATGTCTATACGCTGGAGGAGACAGATAGATTCAAGGCATTAGATACGGTAGACACAGTACCTGGAGAACTATGGATGGGGTTCGTAATTTGTACAGGAGGTGGCAACTGAAACCATCCCCAAGAAAAAGAAATACATAAAAACAAAATGGTCGTCTGAGGGCGCTCTGCAAACAGCTGAGGAGAGAAGAGAAAGGAAAGGCAAAGGAGATGCACTCACACCCATTTGAATGCAGAGTTTCAGAGAACAGCAAGCAGAGATAAGGAAGTCTTCCTCAGTGATCAAAGCAAAGAAACAGAGGAAAACTACAGAATGGGAAACACCAGAGGTCGCTTCAAGAAAATTGGAGATACCAAGCGAACACTTCATGTAAGAACAGGCACAGTGAAGAATAGAAACAGGCAGGACCTAACAGGAGAAGAAGAGGTTGAGAAGAGGTGGCAAGAATACTCAGGAGAACCATACAAGGAACGTCTAATGACCTGGATGACCATAATAGTGCGGTCACTCACCTAGAGCCAGACATTCTGGAGTGTGAAGTTAAGTGGACCTTAGGAAGCATCACTACGAACAAAGCTAGTGGAGGCGATAGAATTCTAGCTCAGCTATTTAAAATCCTAAAAGATGATGCCGTGAAAGTGCTGCACTCAATATGTTAGCAAATTTGGAAAACTCAGCTGTGGCCACAGGCCTAGAAAACGTCAATTTTCATTTCAATGCCAAAGAAAGGCAATGCCAAAGAATGTTCAAACCACTGTATAATTGCACTCATTTCACATGCTAGTAAGGTTACACTCCTTCAAGCTCGGCTTTAACAGTATGTGAACTGAGAACTTCCAGGTGTTCAAGCTGGGTTTCGAAGAGGCAGAGGACCAAGAGGTCAAATTGCCAACATTCACTGGATCATGGAGAAAGCAAGGCAATTCCAGAAAAACATCTACTTCTGCTTCACTGACTATGCTAAAGCCTTTGACTGTGTGTATCACAACAAACTGTGGAAAATTCTTAAAGAGATGGAGTACCAGACCACCTTACCTGTTTCCTGAGAAACGTGTATGCAGGTCAAGAAGCAATGATTAGAACCAGATATAGAACAACTGAGTAGTTTAAAATTGGGAAAGGAATACAACAAGGCTGTATATTGACACCCTGCTTATTTAACTTGTGCAGAGTACATCATGTGAAAGGCCGGGCTGGATGAAGCACAAACTGGAATCAAAATTGTCAGGAGAAATATCAACAACTTCAGATATGCAGATGATACCACTTTAATGGCAGAGAGTGAAGAGGAACTAAAGAACCTCTTGATGAAGGTGAAAGAGGAGATTTAAAAAAGCGGCTTGAAACTCAACACTCAAAAATCTAAGATCATGGCATCTGATCCCATCACTTAATGGTGAATAGAAGGGGAAAGTGGAAGCAGTGACAGATTTTGTTTTCTGGGCTCCAAAGTCACTGTGGATACTGACTGCAGCCATGAATTAAAAGACGCTTGCTCCTTGGAAGAAAAGCTATGACAAACCTAGACAGTGTAATAAAAAGCAGAGGCATCATTTTGCCAACAAACCATCTAGTCAAAGCTATGGTTTTCCCAGTGGTCATGTATGGATGTGAGAGCTGGACCATAAAGAAGGCTGAGCGCCGATGAATGGATGCTTTTGAGCTGTGGTGTTGGAGAAGACTCCTGAGAGTCCCTTGGACTGCAAGGAGATCAAACCAGTCCATCCTTAAGGAGATCAGTCCTGAATATTCATTGGAAGGACTGATGCCAAAGCTGAAACTCCATACTTTGGCTACCTGATGCGAAGAGCTGACTCATTGGAAAAGACCCTGATGGCTGGGAAAGATTGAAGGTGGGAGGAGAAGGGGACGATAGAGGATGAGATGGTTGGATGGCATCACCGACTCAATGGACATGAGTTTGAGTAAACTCTGGGACATAGTGGAGGACAGGGAGGCCTGGCGTGCTGCAGTCCATGGGGTCGCAAAGAGTCGGACCCGACTGAGCGACTGAACAGCAGCAAGCGCCGCTGCCCCAGGCTCCCTGAGCGCCCCCTTCCTCACGTGCCTGCCTTGCTCACTCACTGTGCTCAGGGCGGACGCAGAGTAAGCACCGGACGGCGTGCCAGTTCAACACCATGACAAATGCCGCGGGGGCAGGACCAGCTGTCACCTGGGGGACCCCGGGACTAGGAGTGAGAGGGCCGGCCTGGAGCTCTCTGGGCCGCTGAGGTCAGAGCTGCAGGCCTCCTCTGCCTCCGGAAAGGAGCCTAGATGGAGAGCCCTTCGGGGAGGATGGCACGGCTGTCTTGAGGACGGACAGGAAAGTCCGTGGGCGGTGGTTCAGGCCACGACTGGTGGGAAGGAGCTCAGAGAAGCAGGAGCTGGACGGGCAGGGGATTCCTGGCCCCGGAGGTCAGGGTCGGGGCCTCCGCAGCTTGGGCTCTAACTGGGCTCCCATCCTGCCCACATCTGCACACGCGCCGGGCCAACATCCTTTACCGAAAAAAGGAGCCTCTGGGAACTCTATCCTGCGAACTCTAGGGGAGAAACAGGCAGCTGATAGGAACACGCGGGTTCTTTCCTAGGAAGGCTCAGGAAAATATTTTGGAAAAGAGTGAATTAGAGATTTTGGCAAGGAAAAGCTGAGGGAATTAAAAATAAAAACAAACACACCACGCAGCCAAACAAAACCAGGCCCTGTCCTGACGCTGTGCAGGTGGTGAGGAGAGGGCGGCCCTGGTCTCCAGGACACGCAGAGCTGCCCGGCCCGCTAAAAATAGCAGCAGCCAGGCCTTGTTAGGCCTGCTCCAGAGAGAAGTATCTGAGTTACCTAAAAAGGAATTACACCCTACAGACAACCCAGCACAGGCCGGAGAGCCGAGATAAGGAGCGAAAAGGGACAAAGGAATTTCTCCGGAGGCAAGATTGCTATTTACCAGCTACGCCTGAAAACACCCTGCAGAGACATCTGTGACCCTCAGCCTGGGAGGCAGGGGTCCTCTGGATGCCCAGCCGCCCGCCCTCTGCCACAGGGCTGAGGCAGGACGGTGTGGGGGAGGCGGGGGCCTGCCCCCCGAGAAGGCCCAGACTCAGCTCCTGGCAGCCCCGACCGGACGCGCTCCCAGAGCCCAGGCCCCACAGCCGCTGCCGGCCAGCACCCAGGGCAGCATGAGGCTCCGCGAGCTCGCCAGCAGGCGGGGGGCCTGGCCGTCCAAGCAGCGAGGGTGGCTCCCGGGCCCCGTGTGGGCAGGAGGCCCGCTCCGAGTCCTTGGGGCTGGAGGATTTCTCGTGCGGCCGTTGGCCCTGGGCACCCACAAGTGTGCCTGACCGCCGACCGCAAAGCTGAAGCAGCGTCCAGCAGGCGAACCGTGGCTTTACCCCAGATCCAGACAGACAGACACAAGGCTGCTCCTTCCAAAGGGGCAGAAATACGGAGCTTGGTCCGCTCTTAATACAGCCTGTTGCTTGGGACATCAGAGGTCTCTAAGAATGACTTGATTTTCATTTAAGAAGCACCTTTCCCGCCGAGGGGCACGCAGGATGGAAGCAGGTCCCGAGCCGACGGGGTGCCCCCTGCCTCCTGGCTCTCCCCGCGGACCCCGGGGCCAGCTGGCGGCCACAGCTTCCTGATCTCAGCCCTAGAACCTCCTCCCTGAAGCCACCCGCTTCCTCAGGGTGGTTTCCAGTTTTGGGGGGATGCACACGCTGACCACGGGCCGAAAGGCTGCCGAGAGCACCCCATACAGCCTCTGACCACAGCAGCCCCATGGGCGTGAGTGAGCCCCACCCCAGGATCCACCTCTGGGGGGGCCCATGGGCGTAAGCCAGCCCCCGCCAGGATCCACCTTGCGGAGGGCGCCCATGGGCATGAGTGAGCCCCCCCAGGATCCGCCTCGGGGGGCCCACCTCTCTCCGTATCAGAAGGGAAGCCTGGACATACCGGTGCCACCAGGCCACTGGGCTCCCAGGGAGCACCCACCTCTCTCCGTATCAGAGGCAGAAAGGGAGCCACAGCTCTAGCTGGGGTGGGGTGGGGGTCCAAGGGCCGGGATAGGATGCTCGTGTGCGCCGGGCACTCACGGGCGCCTCGGGGCGTGTGGGGCAGACGGCACACCTGATCCCCGCCCGGCTGCACTGTTACACGTGACCACGCTGACCCGGCAAGCAAGCAGCTCCTCAAGGCCAGTGAGGGTTGTCATCAGGCCCCCGTGGGCCCCCGGGAAGTGTGCCCTCTTCACACGCCATGAGGGCGGGCTGCCATCTGCGGCCACAGTACAGACTAGCGGCGTCAGCAGCCCATTGCGGGCTTGGCGGGTCTGCAGGGAGGACCTCGCACCCCGACACGAAGGAGGCTGGGCACTGGGGGCAGCTGCAGACTCAGGCCGAGCCCAGAGCAGAGAGCGGCGGGTGCGGAGGGGCCCACGCAGAGGGCACAGGGCACTGCCCAGCCCCTGCCTCCCTGCCAGCCCCCATCCCGCAGGGGCGCCTCCCTCCTGTCTCACACACCACACCAGCAGGCCAGAGCACGAGCCTGGCTTCTCAGAGGCTGACGAAGAGAGCAGCGGGGACCCTGCCTCTGGTCTCCCTGGAGAGGAACACCTCCCTGCTGCCTCGGGCCTTTCTTGATTGCTCTCGTCGCTGCATAGACATTTAGCTCAGTTCAGTCACTCAGTCGTGTCCGACTCTTTGCGAACCCCTGGACTGCAGGACGCCAGGCCTTCCTATCCATCAGCAACTCCCGGAGTTTACTCAAACTCATGTCCATTGAGTCGGTGATGACATCCAACCAGCTCATCCTCAGTCACCCCCTTCTCCTCCCACCTTCCATCTTTCCCAGCATCAGTCTTTTCCAATGAGTCAGCTCTTTGCATCAGGTGGCCAAAGTGTTGGAGTTTCAGCTTTGGCATCAGTCCTTCCAATGAATATTCAGGACTGATTTCCTTTAGGATGGACTGGTTTGATCTCCTTGCAGTCCAAGGGACTCTCAAGAGTCTTCTCCAACACCACAGTTCAAAAGCATCAATTCTTCGGCGCTCAGCTTTCTTCACAGTCCAACTCTCACATCCATTCATGACCACTGGAAAAACCATAGCCTTGACTAGATGGACCTTTGTTGGCAAAGTAATGTCTCTGCTTTTTAATATGTGGTCTAGGTTGTTCATAGCTTTTCTGCTAAGGAGTAAGTGTCTTTTAATTTCATGGCTGCAGTCACCATCTGCAGTGATTTTGGAGCCCCCAAAAATAAAGTCTGACACTGTTCCCACTGTTTCCCTGTCTATTTGCCATGAAGTGATGGGACCAGATGCCATGATCTTAGTTTTCTGAATGTTGAGTTTTAAGCCAACTTTTTCACTCTCCTCTCACTTTCATCAAGAGGCTCTTTAGTTCCTCTTCACTCTCTGCCATAAGGGTGGTGTCACCTGCATTTCTGAGGTTACTGATATTTCTCCCGGCAATCTTGATTCCAGCTTGTGCTTCATCCAGCCCGGCATTTCGCATGATGTATTCTGCATAGAAGTTAAATAAGCAGGGTGACAATATACAGTCTTGACTTACTCCTTTCCCGATTCAGAACCAGTCCAGTGTTCCATGTCCAGTTCTAACTGCTGCTTCTTGACCTGCATACAGGTTTCTCAAGAGGTAGGTCAGGTGTCCTGGTATTCCTATCTCTTGAAGAATTTTCCACAGTTTAATGTGATCCACACAGTCAAAGGCTTTGGCGTAGTCAATAAAGCAGAAGTGGGTGCTTTTCTGGAACTCGCTTGCTTTCTCGATGATAAAGCGGATGTTGGCAATCTGATCTCTGGTTTCTGTGCCTTTTTTAAATCCAGCTCGAGCACAGACATTGATGTGTTTCATCAGATGTGCAGCCACTATTTCATTCTGGTGCTGCTGTGTATGTTCACATTTAATATAAAGGTGTTCTCACAGCGCCCTGTGTGCTGCACACTGACTACATTCACTTACATCAGGTAACACTCACACTTCTGTGCGCTCCTCACAGCTTCCCAAAGAGCCCGTCACGCCTTCTGCCCAGATGCAGGCCGGCTTCCTCCCCTTAGTCTGTAGGACTCTGCTTCCTCCGTGGCCCTACGACGAGGACCTTCACCGCCATTCTGCAGGCAGGCCCGGCGCCCCGCCCCCGTCCAGGGTCCCGGCAGGAAAGAATCTCATCTCCCAGGAGCTGCACCGTCAGGCTCGGGGCACGAGTGCTCGTTACAGAAGCTCCTTCCACTCAGCTTGCCGGAAGCTTTCATCAGAAATGGTTATAGAATTTCAGCAAATGCTTTTCCTGCATGTGCTGAGATGATGGTGTAGTTTTTCTTCACAGTTGGTTGACTTGGGTGATCTTATCTATTAATTTTTGAACGTTACACAGGCTTGAGCCCCTTGGTGCTCACGCATAACTTTTTGATGCGCCGCTGTTTCTATGCGTGTGTGCGCATGCACATGCATGTGCGCACGTGCGTGTGTGCATCTGTGTGCATCTGTGTGTGCATGTGTGCGTGTGCACGTGTGCATCTGTGTGTGCATGTGTGCATGTGCACGTGTGCATCTGTGTGCATGTGTGTGCATGCGTAGGTGGGTGTGTGCGCACATGTGTGGGCATGCATGTGCGCATCTCTGTGTGCATGTGCATGTGTGCATGCGCGCACATGTGTGTGTGCGTGCGCGTGTGTGCGCATGTGTGCACATGTGTGCATCTGTGTGTGCGTGTGTGCATCTGTGTGCGTGTGTGTGCGTGCGTCTGTGTGTGTGTTGCATGCATTGTTACACACGTAAACAGCTCTACATGCTTGACTTGCTGAAGTCCCTTGAACTCGGGCGTTTACTCCACGCAGGAGACAGACCTGTGTTCTCACCGAGACGACTCTGTCCGCCTTTGCTGTCAGGCCACTGCTCGCATCACAGCGTCACGTGTTTCAAGCTTCTTGAAAAGCTCGACAGAAACGTCAGTGTGTCTTGCTTAAATGTTTGAAAGAACTTATCAGTGTTGAGGAAAGCTTTAATAAAGAGCTCGTTTATTTCTTCTCGACTTAGCTTCCTTTGCTTTTCCAAAAACATCTTCCTTTCATGTAAGTGTCCAGATTTATTGGCAAAAAGTTGTTCGTGATCATTCCTTTACTATCTTTTTATTGTCTACAGGATTTTCAGTGACCATTCCCCAATGTCAAATTTCTGAAATTGATCATTCTTTAATTCTTATCTTCTACTTTCAGAAATTAGATATAGAAGAGCAAATTAAATGGAAAGTAATCAAGAAAAAGGAAAAAAAAAAAAAAAAAACAGTGAAAAAGAAAACAACGGACAGAATCAGTAAAATCAGAAGCAGCCCCCGAGGTCAGCACAGCTAGGGAACCGCTAACCGTCCCATGGGCAGAAGGGTCTGATGTCCCTGCATCTTCGCCTGCCTGCTCATTTCTTTTTATTGGTTGTAAACATCAAATTGTGCATTCCAGCTCACTGGACACTAGCCTGGACATCCTCTCGGGCTTTAACTGGCCAGTACAGCCTGGCCCCTGATCCCCACAGCCACACTGTTCTGTCCTGCCCACTGCCTGAGGTCTGAAAACCAGTGTTTCTTACACATTTTCTGGTTTTAATTTGTTTAAGACAGGACGGGAAATTTGGTACCTGTTTCTGTGTGTACCCAGGTTCGATCCCTAGGTTGGGAAGATGCCGTGGAGAAGGGAATGGCTACCCACTCCAGTGTTCTTGCCTGGAGAAGCCCATGGACAGAGGAGCCTGGCGGGCTACAGTCCACGGGGCCGCAAAGAGTCGGACACAAATGAGTGCCTTTCACTTTTCACTTGCTCCGTGTTAGCTGGAAGCAGATAATACTCATCACGTTATTTTTTAAATTATTGCCAGGGAACATTGTGAAAGGCTTTCAAATGGGCATAACAGACTAGAGGCGCCTTGCCCCTGTCTGGGTTCTTCCAACCTTAGTGACCCCCGAGCTGTTGTACAGTCCCGTGAACTCTGAACTCCAGCAGCATCGCAAGGATTCAGGACCGCAGGACGCCAGTGTCCAGAGAAGCACAGCTCGTGCCCGGCCAGCCCTCCCTTTGGCATTGCTGAAAGGAGAGGCCGGTGTTCCCCCTTTGGACTCTTCTTTGAACCAGTTTTAACACCTTACTGGTTCTCTCGTCAGTAAATAACAAATATCTATTATCTCAATAAAGAGTCGTCACCACTTGCTCGTTTCTCGTGTCTGTGTGTGAGCCAGCGCCCCACGTGCCGTCAACACGTGCGCAGCCCTGTGACCAGCTGAGGGCGGCACCTTCTCCTTGGGACGCACAGACGTCGGGCGGGAGGCTCTGACGTCAAACTTGAGGCAGAATCCGGGGGGGGGGCCATTTATTTACCCTCATATCTGCGCAGTTCCTCACTCTCATCCAGAGAGCTGAGCACACCCCGTGCACACACACTCCTGGTCCCCGGGCCAAGGCGTGTGTTCCGGGGAGGAGGCGGGCGCCCGGACACTGACTTGGAGGGAAATGCCTGCCCGCCCCCTGGGCTCCACTTCGGGGTATAGCCGCCGGGCTGCATGTGCGGCCAGGAGGCTCTGAAGGGACGCCTCCCGCCTGCTCCCAGGGGGCTGTCACCGCCAGGACCCCTCTGAGCCTGGACCCAGGGCCACTACCCGCCACCACCCCAACATACTCCCACCGCGTCTCACACCTGCCGGGGCCAGCTGTGCAAAGCAAACAAAAGTGATGGAGAGCGGAGGCCGACGGTGGAGACGGGGCCCAGCACTCCGGGCCTCTCCCTCCACAGTCAGCCCGGGCAGCCGCTGGGGCCTGAGCACGCCTCCGAGGTGACCTCTCCAGGAAAGGGGTCTCGCCCGGCCCACTGGGCCAGCTGCCTGCCGAAAGCTGACCCCACAGCTCAGCCGGGCCAGGCTTCGGCCAGGGACCCTGAGGCCGCTGCCCACCTGGGCGGGTGAAATGCGGGGAAGGACGGGCTCGGAATGCCCCGTGACAGGAACAAGGCCCATGCCCTGCTAGACGCACCCCTGGCACCTCGCGCCCCCCACCCTCCTGGGCCTCGGGTGGGAACCCGTCCCCCTTGGCCAAGACCATCGTCCCCTCCGACAGCCCAGGCCCTTCCTGCTGGGCCCCGGGCCTCTCGGTTCCAGAGAGGACTTGCTGCCCCTCCCTGGCCTTCACCGTGGCTGGTACATCTGGGGGTGTGGACCACCCACACCAGCAGACTGGACAAGCAGCTGCCCCCTGTGCCAGTGTGGATGGCAGGAGTCAGGGGACAGCCCAGACACAGAAGGACATGGAGCGGACCCGCTGAGGCTCAGCGCCTGGGACCACCTGACTCCTGCACCTCCTCCTGCCATCAAAGCACCCGCACCTGCCCTGCAGACCCACCGCAGAAGCGCCCCGCGCTGTCAGCCATGCTGTCCCCGCCCGGCTCCCTGCTCTGCGGCCCCGCCAGCCTCCAGGTGCCACAGTCCCCCAGCAGCCCTGGCCGAGCAGGACGTCGTTTGCCCAGCAGTTCCCAGTGGCCTCTCAGATGCCCCACGGGGGGTCCCACGCGCGTCACCCGCCTGGGGAACACAGGCTCCAGGAGCAGAGCCCTCTGTCGACACCGCAGAGCTGACCCTGACATCCCGGAGAGAGCTGAGCACAGACGTGGGGCCCTCGGGGAGCTGGGAAGGAGCGGCTTGCCTGTCAGGCCTCGCCTGGAGCCTCTGGCCACGGTCCAGCCCAGCGTCAGCATGCATCCTGCCCAGACCCCGGGGCCGAACACGGGCTTTGCTGCCCCACCCTGCACCGCAGGTCCTCCCGAAGGTCCCCGCTGACGAGCAGAGCCCCATCCAGGGGCATCTAAGAAGGCAGGGGCTTCTGAGGAGGAACCAGGAAGTGGGAGGCACCCCTCCCCTGCTGGGGGACACCCCTCCCAGGGGGACCCCCACCCCAATCCCCCCCAGGACAGCGAGGCCACAGCCGCTCCCCCTCCCCCGAACTGCCCTCCCAGGGGCCTCCCCCCTGGTGGGAACTCTCCCCGCTGCGCCCCACCCCCGTGGGAACTCTCCCCCACCCCAGGACACTGAGGCCGCAGCCCTCCCCCTCCCCCTCCGTGGAACCCCTCCCAGGGGGCCTCCCTCCGGTGGGAACTCCTCCCTGCACCCCCGCAGTGGGAACTCTCCCCTCCGTGCTGTGCCCCCCGCCCCCCCGAGGACACCGAGGCCACAGCCCCTCTCCCTCCCCCAAACCTCCCTCCCAGGGGGACCCTCCACCGTGGGAACTCCCCCCGCCCGAGGACAGCGAGGCCGCAGGGGAACCCGGGCCTCCAGCAGCCTGAGGTGCTTCCTCACGTGGGCCGGCTGCCGCCCGGCTCTTACCTGATAAAACTCCCGAAGCCAGTTCTTCTGGAGGTTTTCTGGCTGTAAATTAAAGAGAAAAAAGAAGACAGTCAGGCCCGTGACACAGGCCAGCAGCCACGAGCAGAGGCTAACATGATGGCCTGTCTGCGTGCTCACTGCAGGGCTGGGGCACAACGGGGTGGGGCCCCTTCCACACCGGGGCCTGGTCTGCCACTCAGCGGGGATGAGGGGCGGGCACCGGAGCTGGACCCACAGCTGACCCCAGCCCTGATCGTCCTCAGCAGTGGGGCGTCCCTGGAAGGGCTTCCTGGAGGCCAGGCCAGGGTGTCAGGCAGGACTCAGCAGCGTGGGGCCCAGGACTGGCCTGAGAACGGGCAAAAATGGGCAAAAAGCTGCGGCCTGAGAACGGGCAAGAACGGGCAAAAAGCTGCGTGGCCCCAGGTGTCAGCTTTGGGCCTGTGGGCCCAGGGAAGAGCTGGCACAGGGAAAATGGGGGTGCGCCTCTTCCCACATGTCCCACCAGGCTCCCGGACCCCCAGACCAGCCAGCCGAGCAGGGCACACAGCCCCAGCCCCCCAGCATGGTCAAGGAGCTGAGGCGGGGACGGGAGACACACGGGGACCCTCAGGAGGTGGCAGAGCTTCACAAGTGGGAGACGAGAAGCCCGACGTCCAACGCCACTGGGCCACACGCAGAAACGACTTAGAGCAAACACAGCCCAGCACCCTTGAGACTCACACCCCGGATCCAAGCAGGGCTCTGGGCACCAGGGATGCAGGCGGAGCCAGGGCCTGGCTGACCACCCGGGCGCAACACGGCCACAGCAGCGCCATAGGCGGGGGCTGCCGCCAGCAGAGGCTTCCACGTGTCCCAAAAAGCAGGAAGACTGGACTGTGGACAGATCAACGAACAAAGAGAAAAAATGCCTGCAGACCCAGAGCCTCACAGACCACCGAGCAGGAGGCAGAGAACGTCCCAGGCACCTGCCGGACACAGACGGCGGCCGGGGTCCAGCCAGGTGTGGGGTCTTCCAGTCCCCAAGGCCAGGTTCGGGAGCCAGGCCCCCAGCCCCACGTCTGAACAGCGAGGAGGGCACGCCCTGCCCCCTCTACCACCCTCACGGGCGAGCGAAGAGATGACAGCGGGAGATGGCAGCCCGGAGAAGCCCCGGCAGAGGCTGAGCTGTGACGGGCAGCACGGCCAAGGCTGAGCGTCAGTCTCTGGACTTCAGGGAAAACAACGCCCGAGCCAGAGAGATTCCACCCTAGGTCCTCAGGAGGCTGACAGCAGAGAGCAGCGAGCGTGGGGAGTCTGTGCAGAAGCGGACCTTCAGACATGCTGGGGGTGGAGGAGCCGTGGGAAACAGCGTGGACTTGCCATGTGGCCGGGCGATGTGCCCGCGAGACCCAGAAATGCTCATCCACAGAGACAGAGCCACGAGCACGCGCAGCAGCAGACCAGGAGCCGAAAGGCAGGAACCACCTGGAGACCCATCAGCTCAGGGACGGAGAGATAAGGCATGTGGTCACACTGCACGGCAGCCACGGACACAGGCCACACATGCCATCAGTTCACAGACAGAGTGATAAAATCCGTGGTCACGCAGCACAGCACGCAGCCACGGACCCGGGCCACACGTGGGCAGGCCTCAGAAACACCGTGCTTAGTGCAAGAGGCCGGACTCCAGCTTACACAGCGCTCAGAACTGGCAGGCCCACAGACAGGGCGGGCCGCTGCCAGCCCCAGCGTCCGAGGGCGGGGCTGGTATGCGCTGACCACGGCGGTGGGGGGGCAGCTCCGCTTTGATGCGGGAACAGCACTGCAGTGCGAGCCCCTCCCCCACAGCCCCTGCTGACCCCTCCCCGCGCCAGGGGCCCAGCACACCCGCGCCGGGGCCGGCACAGGGGCGGGGGCCACGGTCAGTCGGCCTCGGGCCCAAGGCGATCAAAGGAAGAGAACTTTCAGGGCAAGGCCCCCAATTCCCCCCAGCCCTGACTGAGGGCAAAGGGGCTGGTCTGGGGGTGCAGAGGGCCCCACCAGCACTTTAGCAACGTTTCCACACCAGTGTCCATGGGCTCGGCCTGGAGACAGAGGAAGGAGAGATTCGGGCCGTAGTCCTGATGTCCAGGCGCAGGGCCGGACGTGAGGCCCCTAGCCCTGCACTCACACCCGCGGCCCCGCCCGACACACGTGTCCACGACATCCTCGCCAAAACCCTGCAGGAAGTGGCGACAGCAGGAGGCAGGAGGCCTTAGGACCGCTGAGCTGCTGCTGTTTAAGACCCCTCACCACATTCCCGATTGACCCACAGGACAGGCGTGACCGGGACCCTCAATCCTGTCCCCGGTCCAGGACCCAACCCGCGTGACCGCCCAGGTGGGCCGGCGAAGTCTCCAAGGGCGAGGACCACCCAACCTTCCTAAGCCTGAGCTTCCCACCTCGGGTGCCCGGGACTCACTCCCTCCAGGAGGCGCCCCAGAGCTGCTGCACAGGGGGCTTGAGCCTGGAGCCGGAGGAGAGGCCTGGGGCGGGCACAGTGCAGGGGGAGTCAGGCCCCCGGCAGCAGGCGGGCTCACGCCGCACTGGGGGCGCGATGCCCCCATGCTTGAACCAAGGGTCCTGCACGAGGAAGGGCTGCACAAAGCTGTGGGGCCGGAGGGCCTCCCTCTCCTGAGACAGGCTGGACACGCCGCAGGCAAGGCACTTGCCCGGTAGGTCCCCGGGAAAACATGGGCATGTGGATGAAGCGGGCTGCCCTGCATGACTCTGGACGGCACTGACAGGAATCAACGGGGGGACAGAGGCCTGTGGTGTCCCCTGTAACGGAAACCGCACACACAGGCCCCGGGGCTGAGGCAACAGATCTCTCCGCGCAGCCTGGGCTCGGTCCCCAGTGCGGCCACAGGTTCTCAGGCCTCTGCTCCTACCATCCCTACCGGGCACTCAGAAGCTGGGCCAGTACTCCACAGCCATGCACACACACGTGTGCACACACCACACAGGCACACTGAGAGCACACACACTCCCACATGTGCACACACCCCGCACGCGCGCACACACACACACACACATGCATGCCCACGCATGCACACCCACACAGGCACACACGTGTGCACACACCCACACATGCAGACACATGAGTGCACACACACACGCGTGTGTACACATAACCACCATCTGGACTTGGCCCTGTGGGGGACGGACAGCACGGAGCATGGCCCACCCTCCCCGGTCACAGACCTGCACAGCCTCCTGTAAGTGGCGCACGGCCTCCTGTAAGTGGGCGCACGGCCTCCTGTAAGTGGGCGTCCACTCTGCCACCGCCCAGGAGGTCCTGGCCATACTGACCAGAGTGTGCTCCACAGTGGCTCACACAGAAGCCCACCTACTCCAGGGGCCTTCGGCCCCAAGCAGCTTGTAAGTCATCTGGGCACCCTGCTGCAGCCTATGAAATGGACCAGAACCTTCCGTGCGTGGTCGGGCCCACGGCCTGGGGGCGGTCCTGCCAGGTCAACGGCCTAAGAGCAGCACAGGGATGCTCCGCAGGGCAGCCACGTCGGGAAGGGGCAGCAGGACCTGAGGCTCCTCTAGTCGGACTGTGGGTCACCAGCTCGCTTAGATCACCAGTATGACTCTCAGCCCAGGCGGCTATGGGTTCCTCAAAACCATTAACCCAACAGTCCTAATAAAAGTGCTTTCAACAAAGATACACCCATGTTTATGTTTAGAGAAGCCTCCAGAGGCTGTGGGATAATTAAAGGGCAGCTCTAAACAGACAACAGGGGACAAGAGCAGCTGGAGAACCCAGCCCACCTGCACATCAGGGCCACGCTGACCCACTCGCTGACCCGACCCGGGCACTTCCTGGCCAGCATCTCACCCACCCAAGCTGACTGCTGGCCCCTCAGCCCCTCCGCATCCCTGAAGGTTGTCCGCTCACCCCTGACCTCCACAAGGGGATGTCCCTCTCCCTTCACAAGGGCTCCTCACGGCCTAGCCCAACTCTGGAGCCCCCAGCCTAGACCCTGAGTGCTGAGGGGCAGCACCATGACCCCAAGCCACCGGACCTCGGGCTCCTCTGCCCTCCCCGCTCTCACACTCATACACATGCTCACACACTCACACAGACACACTCTCACACAGACATTCACACATGCTCTCACACTCTCACACATGCTCTCACACACGAATGCTCACACACTCACAGACACACACACTCTCACACAGACACACACATGCTCACACACACATTCATGCAAACATTCACACAGATACACATGCTCTCACATACACTCATGCAGACACACTCTCACACAGACACTCACACATGCTCTCACACTCACACTTTCACAATGCTCTCACACTCAACACACACACACTCATGCAGACACACTCTCAGACACACATGCTCTCACACACACATGCTCACACAAACACACTCATGCAGACACTCACACAGACACTCACACATGCTCACACACTCACACATGCGGACACACAGATACACACATGCTTACACACTTGTTCACATGAGGACACACGGCTCATAAACTCACATGTGCACATGTGGGGACACACACATGTAGACACACAGAGATACACACATGCTCACACACTCATACACACGTGCACATGTGGGCACACACATGTTCACACACTCACACACCTCTCACACACATGCACACACACAAAGATACACACTCACATGCTCACACGCGCACATGCACACACACACACATGCTCACAGTCATACACATGTGTACATGTGGGCACACAGATGCTCACATGCGTGCACATGTGGGCAGACACACACACAAAGATACACACTCACACACACAAAGATACACACTCACATGCTCACACACATGTGCACATGCAGATACACACATGCTCACATACACACGGACATGCAGACACATGTGGACACACTGCTCACACATGTGTACATGTGGACACACACGCAGACACACACAGATACACACTCACAAGCTCACAAACGTGCACATGCAGACACACATCTCACACCTATACACATTCACACACGCGGACACACGCATGCTTGCCCTCACACGTGCCTGCGCCCCCCTGCCCCTCCCCAGCTCCTCCATCTGTCTGTCCTTTACTTCTGCCCCAGGAGCTGCTCTCAGCCAGGCCTGGAGGCCTCATAGTTGCAGCCCATATTTAGCTAATGCAGAGTTATTTTTAAAACCACTAAAGTAAGAATAAAAGATAAACACACATAATAGTTCTTAAAGAAATACTCTCATTTCAGCCCAAAGCGTGGACCAGGCCGGCTCTGTGCGCTCACAGGAAGCACATGCCGCCCTGAGCTCTCAAGCACCCTGTCTGCAGAGCAGAGACTGTCAAAGCACGCTGGGAGGTGTTAAGGATACTCATTCTTTCCAAATGTGAAATTCTATTTCTGGAATTTTCGATCCTAGAAAAAAGTAATCGTAAACAACAAAAATGCTCTGCACACAAAGAAGTTCACGATGGCATTATTTATAAGAGTTACAGTTAAGAATACCACAGAGTTCACTGATAAAGAAAGTCACGTGGGCCGTCTGCGGAAAGGAAGGAGGCGGCAACAGAAAGAAATTCCTGAAACAGTAAATAAGTCCTGAGTATAAACATGCTGGGAGAGACTGAAGGCAGGAGGAGAAGGGGACGACAGAGGATGAGATGGCTGGATGGCATCACCAACAAGATGGACAAGAGTTTGAGTAAGCTCCAGGAGTTGGTGATGGACAGGAAAGCCTGGCATGCTGCAGTCCATGGGGTCGCAGAGAGTCAGACACGACTGAGCGACTGAACTGAACAGATAAACGTGGCGCTGCTCACACAACACCACAAACGGGATGTAATGCCATTTACAAAAGGCCAAAAGGATAAGGTGTATTTTACCAAAAACCCCACAGCATCTGATGAGCACACGCTGACACGGAAGCGGTTTCCACCTTAACGGAGATGCAAGGAGCACGAGCCCCACAGCGAGGACCAGGCCCGCACACACACGCCCCCCTGCTGAGAAGCCCCTGCAGGCCTGGCCGCCGTGCCCACCACATCCTCCCCAGGCCCACGGAAAGCTGGACGGCCCACGTGGCCCGCAAGGAACGAGGGGCTGCGTGGAAGGTGCACGAAGGCGCGGTCTGGCCAGCTGCCGCTTTAAACGCTCCAGCAGGGCGACAAGAAGACTGAGAGAAGAGCACCAAAACCCTGAGCAGCTGCATGTGAAGGATTTCTCCTTCTTTTGTTGTCTTCTTCTTAATGTGTTTATAATTACATCACTTTCATATCTTTAACTCCTAATTTTAAAAGCTTGAGGAAGAGAAAAACAATGAAAAGAACACCAAAATCCTGAGTAGCTGTATTTGAAGAAATTTCTCCTTCTTTTATTGTCTTCTTTTTAATATGTTTATAATTACATTACTTTCATATCTTTAACTCTTAATTTTAAAAGCTTGAGGAAGAGAAAAACAATGAAAAGAGCACCAAAATTCTGAGTAGCTGTATTTTTCTTTTATTTTCTTCATTTTCATGTTTATAATTACATTACTTTCATATCTTTAACTCCTAATTTTAAAAGCCTGAGGAAGAGAAAAACAATGAAAGCTCTCAGAATACTTTGGCAACATTTGAAATAACCGCTAATCCCTATAAACAATTAAAAAAAAAAGGCAAAGGACAAACAGGGAAAAGTATTCGCAGCTTATATGAAAGGTATTGGGCTGATCTGCTTATTCCTTCACAAAAATAAGTCAGAAAACCAACAACCCACACACCACAGCACAAACACATACACACACTCCACACACACACACACCACAAACACACACACACACCCCACATACACACACACACCACATACACACATCACACCACATACACACATCACACCACAAACACACACACACACACCACATACACACACCACACACATACACATGCCACACACACACACACACACACACCACATACACACATCACACCACAAACACACATCACACCACAAACACACACCACACACATACACATGCCACAAACACACACACACCCCACAGATACAAAGCTGCTCAAAGCCACCTGTGGCCAGTGACCGCTGGCCTGGATGGAGCAGATTTCAGAGTGTTTCCATCAACACAGGAAACGTCTCTGACTCAAGACCAGTGTTGTCCACTCGCTTTGTGTGATGATAAGAACGTTCTCTATTTGCACCAGCTGAATTTCCACTTGAAATGGGTACTGCGACTAAATAACTGAATTTAAATTTTTACTTAATTTTGATTAAATCAATATGAGTCACACATAATTAGCCATTACTAGACAGTACAGCTCTGGATAACAGAAAAGGAAGAAAAACTCTGAGGTCTACCATGAAAAACACATATGCTATCGACTGACACAGAAAGGAGAGGAAGGCCGCATACAAAAGAGGGCGCCTTCAGGTCAGCCTCACAGAGCAGTGCAGACGCCCCGTTACAGAAAACGCGGCGGCAGACAGAAAACTCAGCATCAGAACCAAGGGCAATCGACCGTGAGGCAACGGACGGTTCAACGTGAGGAAAGCCTCTAACGCAACTGACCAACAAAATGAAGAAAAGCGCATGATTATCTCTACAGTGACCGAGAAGTCAACTAGACATTTGGCAGCGGAAGGGCTTGGCTGGAGCTCCACCACCCGTGGACGGGCGCATCCCCCGTGAGCCTTCCTGTCTCGTCCCAGGGATGGGGGTGGGGGAGACGAGACACGTGAGGGTCTCAGCCCAGCGGCAGAGGCCCCCTAGCAGAGAGAGGCGTCACCACAGGCTACAGGTCACCTTGCCCCCCCCTTACCCCACACGAGGAGGCTCCAGGGCAACAGTCGTGGGCTCCAGACGGGAGAGGGCGAGACACAGGGGCCCCCAAACCAGGACACGGCAGGGTGGAGGTCAAACCCGAGACACAGGGGCCCCCAAACCAGGACACGGCGGGGCGGAGGGCAAACCCGAGACACAGGGGCCCCCAAACCAGGACACGGCGGGGTGGAGGGAAAACCCGAGACACAGGGGCCCCCAAACCAGGACACGGCAGGGTGGAGGGCAAACGCGAGACGCAGGGGCCCCCAAACCAGGACACAGCAGGGTGGAGGGCAAACCCGAGACACAGGGCCCCCCAAACCAGGACACGGCGGGGTGGAGGGCAAACCCGAGACACAGGGCCCCCCAAACCAGGACATGGGGGGAGACACAGGGGGCCCCCAAACCAGGACATGGGGGGAGACACAGGGGGCCCCCAAACCAGGACAGCAGGGGGCAGGGGGCAAACCTCTGACATCACAGCCATAGCTGACAGTAAACACGGCTCACCCCCGGCCCGCACTGCAGGCCTCAGTCCCTATGACCCAACTCATCACGTGCAGATTTCAACAAAAATTACACGGCAAGAGAAAATCAGTCTAAACGTGATTGATTGATTGATTGATTGATATTTATGGACAGCTTTTGGATCTTAGTTCCCTGACCAGGGGTAGAACCTGGGCCACCGGCAGTTGGAAGCTCGAAGTCCTAGTCACTATCATGCGTGCATGCTCAGTCGCTTCAGTCGTGTCTGACTCTTTGCGACCCCAGGTACTGTAGTCCGCCAGGCTCCTCTCTCCATGGGATTCTCCAGGCAAGAATACTGGAGTGGGTTGTCATGCTCTCCTCCAGGGGATCTTCCCGACCCAGAGATCGAACCAGAGACTCCTGCATCACAGGCAGATTCTTTACCGCTGAGCCATCAGCTGCTGCTGCTGCTAAGTCGCTTCAGTCGTGTCCGACTCTGTGCGACCCCATAGACGGCAGCCCATCAGGCTCTACCGTCCCTGGGATTCTCCAGGCAATAACACTGGAGTGGGTTGCCATTTCCTTCTCCAATGCATGAAAGTGAAAAGTGAAAGTGAAGTCGCTCAGTCGTGTCCGACTCTTCGCGACCCCATGGACTGCAGCCCACCAGGCTCCTCCGTCCATGGGATTTTCCAGGCAAGAGTACTGGAGTTGGGGGGAAGCCCCCTAATCACCGGACCTACAAGGAATTCCTTAAAGACATTTTAAAAAATGCATCAGAATCTGACTCAATTATGACACAGATTTTGGAATTATCAGAAAGAGAATTTAAAATAACTGTGACAGGAAAAGTGGACAATTTTCAGGAACAGATGGGTAACAGCAGCAGAGTGATGGAAACTCTGAGAACCAAAAGGAAACACTAGAAATCAGAAACACTAACAAAAACGAAGACTGTCTTCAGTGGCTCATGCACAGATTAGACATAGCCAAGGAAATAGTAAGCTTGAAGATACGGCAATAGAAGCTTCCAAAACTGAAATGCAGAGATTATAAAAACGAAAAAAATTTACCGAACATCCAAGAATTGTAGGACACAAAAGAGCAACACCAGAAGAGAGAGAGAAGAGAGCAGATGAAAAGTTTGAAGAGACAATGGCCAAGAACTCTGCAAAGTTATGACCAAACCGCAGATCCCCAAGGCTTAGAGAACCCCAAGTAGGATAAACACTAAAACATCTAAACCTCATCTTAGACATTTAGGCACAGTTGCTGAAAGCAAAAGATGAGGAGAAACCTTGAAATAAGGAGGGAAACAAACACACCTAATCTATAGAGGAACAAGGACAAGAACCACAGTGAACTTGACAAAAACCCCACGGGCGAGGAGACAGTGAATCGAGATGTTTCCTGTGGGCGGAAGAAAACCAAAACACCAACCCAGAGTTACGTATCCAGCAAAATTATCTTCCAAAAGTAAAGGGGAGAGACTTAAACTTGGACAAACAAAACTGAGGAGATTCATAACCAGTACACGCGAACATGAAAAGTAATGGCTTCAAACATTTTTCAGGGAGAGAGAAAATTATAGAGGGGATATAGAATAAGGGGGTTTAAATAAGGGGAAGAAATAAACGAAGGCTAAAAATATTAACTGAAAAGTTCCTCAATAGAAGCAACATTTATGATAAAATGATAATCAACCAGGATTTGGTAAGTGCTTCCTGAGCGCGCAGAATTCCAACAAGCCTCCAGGGGCCCCACCTGGGCATTCACTCCCACACGGGGCGGGGGTGACTCTGTAAGATGCCACTCCCCCAACTGGCTAACACACGGCCAAGATGAAAGGGACTCTGCAGAGGTAATGAAATTCCAAAGTTAGTGGATCTTAAGTTAATCAAAAGGGGGATTATCTCAGGCAGGTCCAACCTTATCTTGTATCAGGTGAGTCATTTAAAAGGGTCTAAAGGTCAGAGTCTGGAAGCAAAGGATCTCGCTCTCCTTTGCCGCCCCGAAGAAGCAAGACGCCAAGGGTTGTACAGCCTGGGGAGCTGACCCGCAGCCTGTCCCACCTGGGGGCTCCAGATGAGCAGGCGGCCCCTGAGAAGGGGACCCAGCTCTGTGTCCCACCCCCCACCCTGCAGAAGAGGGACACGGGGAGGCGCTGAGCTAACCCGAAGTCCGCGACGGCCTGTTGCACAGCAGGGGAGCCCATCACAACCCTGATGCTGCAAACGCACGTGTGAGTGCAGGAAGACGGAAGGCCTGCTACTTTAAACTTTCCCCGCTCTGGTTTCACTGCGGGGTAAGGCCTATGGCAAGGATCTAATTCACAACGTCACCCAAATGGTTAAACTGTACGAGTAACCGTTCTCCCCAGCTGCTACTGCACGGCCGGCCTGTCTGTGCCTCCCTCGCTCCCTCCAATAATCGGCCTTATCAAATATTTATTTCACTCACATATTCAAACAAACAACTCAACGCTCCCTTAGGTTACTGCTTTCCTGGGCTTTTCCTGTTTCTTATTCAGCAATGTTTGGATTTATGTTTACCCTTCCCACGCTCCTTCAATTTATGGCGTACTTCTCTATTTCATTTTGACTAAAGTGCTTTCTTTATTTTTAATACTATCACAACTTATCACAGAGTATATTTATTAGAAAAACGCCACCACATGCACACCTCTGCCCCTCATCCTAAGGCCAGTCCCTGCCTCCTGTGGGCAGGCCAGCCACGCCAGGCACTCCTGGAAAGGTCAGGCGCCTGGCAAGGGCGCACACCATTCCCACATTCATGCCACCTGACACCCAAGCCACAGGGGTGGCATCGCGTGAGGAGCAGCCAGAGGCGTCACGGCAGGACGGGAGCCAGGCTGCCCGCCCCACAGAGCGTGATCCTGCGGAGCAGGTGGTAAATCTGAAACAAACAGCAAAAGAACTCGGGGAAAATGGCAGGACAAAAGATGAACATACAAAAATCAGCAGCGGCCACAAATACAGACAGCAGCCGGTGAGAAGGTGCGTGGGGAAGGAAAGCCCCGCTTACAACAGCAACACAAGAAAAGGTACCAGTGAGGAGTAAACTTTAAAATGTGACAAGTTTACAAGAGAAAAGTATTAAGACATTCCTGGCAGAGACGAGAGTCAGATGTGAGTCACCGGAGCGCCTTGCGGTCCTCAGAGCCTGACTCCAGGGGAGCGTCAGGGCTGATCCCCGGTGAGCCTCCCACCCCACCCAGCTCCACCGGATAAGCAGTTCTAAAGTTCACACAGAGAAAGGAGTCATGACTCAAAGTTCGAATATCAGTTTTAAAGACAATCATGTGTTCAACTAAAATTTTTTTAAATTGCATAGCGAAAAAATTAGTAAAATCAAAAACTGTGAAGCTGATTGAAAATATTTGTAATATATATCAGGGGCGAAGACCTTATCTTCCTAATATTTGAAGAATTCTTTAAAGTCGAGGGGAAAAAGGCAAAATATGAAAAAACTCAAACAGCATCACAGAAAAGACACCTGACTAACTTCTCGTGGGAGAGACGTCGCCTGCTTCCTAGACCGGAGGGGCCGTGCTCCAAGGTGGGGCAGGGGGGCACCTGGACCCCAAAGTCCAACCGGAAACCGAAGGGGGGACACGTAGGCATCCACGCTGCAGTCACCCTGCAGGACGGTCAGCGGCAGAAGGATCAGGGATGGGGGCCAGACTGGAAGAGACAACCGTGCCCCAGGCCCATGGAGACCCCACGCCACGGGAAAACCAGGGAAAGCAACGTGCGGAAGAGACTGGGCCACGGGACTCATTCCGACCGGGAGCTTTGTGGCAGCAAAGCCCGCAGTGGTCGGACGGGCACTGTCCTTGCAGGCAGGCTGTTTGCCACCTCCTCTCTAGGCAGGTTCCACCCCAGCTCACAGCCCCTCTGCACCCAGGAGGGGCTTGGCTATGGACAGCGGTCAGTGTCCAGCCGCTGGACCAGGAAGGCACAGGCGGGCAGGAGCGGGGCGCGTGGGCCCGGACGGCAGAGCTGTCAGCGGGCCACCAGAGCCCACATCCCCCCGACTCTCAGCGCCCACCGAGGTCTCCCCGCCTGGCCTGGGGGACACGCTTGTCTCTAAGACTCATCCTACCCACAGCACTCAACGGTCCCAGGAGCTTCCCCACAGCACCCGAGGAGGGACCTCTGCATCTAGCTTGTTGTCCAGACCCTTGGTCGTGTCCAAATCTTTGTGATCCGTGAGCTGCAGCACGCCAGGCTTCCCTGTCCTTCACCATTACTTTGGTCCCAGAATTTAATCAAACTCTTGGCCATCGAGTCGGTGATGCCATCCAACCATCTCATCCTCTATTGTCCCCTTCTCCTCCTGCCTTCAATCCTTCCCAGCGTCAGGGTCTTTTCAAATGAGTCAGCTCTTCGCATCAGGTGGCCAAAGTATTGGAGCTTCAGCTTCGGCATCCGTCCTTCCAATGAATATTCAGGGTTGATTTCCTTTAGGATGGACTGGTTTGAGCTCTCTGCAGTCCAAGGGACTCTCAAGAGTCTTCTCCAGCACCACAGTTCAAAAGTATTAATTCTTTGGCACTCAGACTTCTTTACAGTACAACTCTCACAATTGTACATGACTACTGGAAAAACCATAGCTTTGACTATGCCAACTTTTGTCCATAAAGTGATGTCTCTGCTTTTTAACTCACTGTCTACATTCGTCATATCTTTTCTTCCAAGGAGTAAAGCAGTGTCTTAATTTCGTGGCTCAGTCACTGTCCACAGTGACTCTGAAGCCCCAGAAAGTAAAACCTGTCACCGCTCCACTTTTCCCATCTATTTGCTACGATGCGACGGGACTGGATGTGATGATCTTCATTTTTTGAATGCTGAGTTTCTTTTTTATTTTATTTTTTAACTTTACAATATTGTATTGGTTTTGCCATATATCAACATGAATCTGCCACAGGTATACATACGTTCCCCATCCTGAACCCTCCTCCCTCCTCCCTCCCCGTACCATCCCCCTGGGTCGTCCCAGTGCACCAGCCCCAAGCATCCAGTATCGTGCATCGAACCTGGACTGGCGACTCGTTTCATACATGATGTTATACATGTTTCAATGCCATTCTCCCAACTCATCCTACCCTCTCCCTCTCCCACAGAGTCCAAAAGGCAGTTCTATAATCAGTGTCTCTCTTGCTGCCTCGCATACAGGTTCATCATCACCATCTTTCTAGATTCCATGTATGTGCGTTAGTATCGGAGAAGGCGACGGCACCCCACTCCAGTACTTTGCCTGGAAAATCCCATGGATGGAGGAGCCTGGTAGGCTGCAGTCCATGGGGTTGCTAAGAGTCGGACATGACTGAGCGACTTCACTTTCACTTTCATGCATTGGAGAAGGAAATGGCAACCCACTCCAGTATTCTTGCCTGGAGAATCCCAGGGATGGGGGAGCCTGGTGGCTGCCGTCTCTGGAGTCACACAGAGTCCGACACGACTGAAATGACTTAGCAGCAGCATACTGTATTGGTGTTTTTCTTTCTGGCTTACTTCATTCTGTATAATAGGCTCCAGTTTCATCCACCTCATTAGAACTGATTCAAATGTATTCTTTTTAATGGCTGAGTAATACTCCATTGTGTATATGTACCACAGCTTTCTTATCCATTCATCTGCTGATGGACATCTAGGTTGCTTCCATGTCCTGGCTATTGTAAACAGTGCTGTGATGAACACTGGGATACACATGTCTCTTACAATTCTGGTTTCCTCGGTGTGTATGCCCGGCAGTGGGATTGCTGGGTCATAAGGCAGTTCTATTTCCAGTTTTTTAAGGAATCTCCACACTGTTCTCGATAGTGGCTATACTAGTTTGCATTCCCACCAACAGTGTAAGAGGGTTCCCTTTTCTCCACACCCTCTCCAGCGTTTATTGCTTGTAGACTTTTGGATCACAGCCATTCTGACTGGTGTGAAATGGTACCTCATAGTGGTTTTGATTTGCATTTCTCTGATAATGAGTGATATTGAGCATCTTTTCATGTGTTTGTTAGCCATCTGTATGTCTTCTTTGGAGAAATGTCTATTTAGTTCTTTGGCCCATTTTTTGATTGGGTCATTTATTTTTCTGGAATTGAGCTGTAGGAGTTGCTTGTATATTTTTGAGATTAGTTGTTTGTCAGTTGCTTCATTTGCTATTATTTTCTCCCATTTTGAAGGCTGTCTTTTCACCTTGCTTAGAGTTTCCTTTGTTGTGCAGAAGTTTTTAAGTTTAATTAGGTCCCATTTGTTTATTTTTGCTTTTATTTCCAATATTCTGGGAGGTGGGTCATAGAGGATCCTGCTGTGATGTATGTCGGAGAGAGTTTTGCCTATGTTCTCCTCTAGGAGTTTTATAGTTTCTGCCTGAGATGCAGGAGACCCCAGTTCGATTCCTAGGTTGGGAAGATCCCCTGGAGAAGGGATAGTCTACCCACTACTGTATTCTTAGGTTTCCTTGTGGCTCAGCTGGTAAAGAATCCGCCTGCAATGTGGGAGACCTGGGTTCAATCCCTGGGTTGGGAAGATCCCCTGGAGTAGAGAAAGGCTACCGATGCCAGTATTCTGGCCTGGAGAAGTCCATGGACAAACTCCATGGGGTCACAGAGTTGGATACAACTGAGCGACTTTCACTTTCACTTCACTTTCTCTTGGCAAAACTCTGTTAGCCTTTGCTCTGCTTCATTTTGTACTCCAAGGTCAAACGTGCCTGCTTCCCACCGGCCCAGGCCAAACTTCGGTTCTCTGTGGGCCAGGGCCCCGTTTCTCGGAGGGAACCAGACTGTGAGCAGCAGAGGGTACTTGAGACAAGGTGCCCGGGGAGCCAGGGGCCAACGGCAGCTCTCTCTACAGGGCCCCAGGAAGGCACGGCCGCCCAGCCAGGGTCCCCACCGGGAAAAGAGTGAGGCACCTCTTCCTGAAGGTCAGACTCAGGCCCCACAAGACGGCCACCAGCGCTGGGAGGCCCCTCGGCACGTCGCACTCCCGCCAGTGAGACCACCCCTTTCACACATCCAAGAGGGCACTGTCGCCCCTTAAGGTTCAAACTGTGAAGCCTGGTCTAATTCAGAGGCTAAAACATGGAAATGTGCTTTTAGCATCTGAGGGAGGCGGCACTGGGACTGAGGGAGCTGCCCTGGGATGCATGGCCGGGCGCCCAGCGGCCTCGTGGCCTGGAGCCTGGGCTTGGGGCAACGCGGAGTCAGGGTCTTCAAAGCCCCAGGGTCCTGAAGGCAGAAACCCAGCCCGCAGGGAGGTGGCTGCACCCGCCTTCCAGGCCAACAGAGACAGCGCAGGACCGGGAGCACCAGGACGTACAATCGTCTTTCTCAAATACGCCCTAGAAACGTCCAAGGGCAAGTCACTAGGAAGGAACGGCGCCCGGCTCCCCGCTCTGCGCCTGCGGCGAGGCCTCCGGGCACTGAGCTGCCCCGGCTTCTCAGGAAATCCTGCCCCACGCTGCACGCTTATCCCTGTGGAAAACCATTTCCTTTCCCGAGAAAGGAAATCTTGTCTCTGGAGGCACAAACACGGAGGCTAAGAATAGCTCTGCAGAGGAAATGCCGGTGGGCCGGCCACCAGTCGGCGG
This sequence comes from Bos taurus, assembly GCF_002263795.3. Taxonomy (NCBI): domain Eukaryota; kingdom Metazoa; phylum Chordata; class Mammalia; order Artiodactyla; family Bovidae; genus Bos; species Bos taurus. Next base: position 51,045,482 of record NC_037353.1, read on the forward strand.
ACACGCCACGCGGTGGGCGGGGAGCGTGCCCTGAAGTCCACCTGTCCTCTCTGCATGTTAGGCCTTTAGATAAACCCTGCAGAGCTTAAAAATGAAAGAATGAAAAGAAAACAATGAAAATAAAGAAAAAATGACAATAAGGAAAAAGATGAAAATAAGAAGAGCGAGGGAGGCTTTCCCACGACAGATAACCCAGCAGCATCCTCCTCTTTAGCTCACATCTACAAACGCTGCCAAGGCCCCCCACAGAGGCCTGGGACTTGAGAACCCGACTCACCGGGATGGAGGGCCTGGCAAAGCTATGACACAATAGACATTTGCCCTGAAGAGTGCCCTGGGCATCGTGTGTTTAAATGCCAATCTATCCCAGGTGGTGCGGTCGGTAAAGAATTCATCTGTCAACGCAGGAGACATGGGTTACACAGGCCCGATCCCTGGGTGGGGAAGAGCCCCTGGAGGAGGGCGTGGCAAGCCACTCCAGTCTTCTCGCCTGCAGGATCTCATGGACAGAGGAGCCTGGTGGGCTACAGTCCATGGGGTCGCAAAGAGTCAGACACAACTGAGCACACACAAGGACAGGGTCATCCAACAGGGTCAAATTCTAGGAAACAAAACAAGCTTAACTTAGAAATGACAGCCTATGAAAACGGAAATGATCCATCTTTGGGGCAGCCACCAGGGCTAAGACCGGGTGCGAACCTGTTTCTCAGCAGAGGCCTGTCCAGCTGGATCGCTGGCACCAGGTGCAGAAGGAAACAGGTGTGGCAGGCAGCCACCGTCAGAGGCAGGTGTATGTCGGCATGGAAACCCGTGGGGTCTCCAGACCCTGGTGTGTCAGCACTGGGACTGCAGTGCGGGCACTCCTCCCAGGACCCACGTTTCCCTCTGGCACCCCAGGTCCTGCCAGGACCTCGCTTCGGGATTGAACAGCAAACGCGGTGCGCCAGGAACCCTGCACAGCCCTGGGGTGGCAGCAGAGGGGTGGGCTCCACCTTGGGCCCCACGCCACCCCGCCCCCACAGGCCTGCCTCTATCCTGCCCCATCGCAGGCATCTGTGGGGGGACCCACGCGAGCCACCGCCCAGCGTCCCCGCCCCGTCCTCCAGACCCCGCCAACACAGCGCACACACTCTCTTCCTCATGCTGATCCTCCTTCTTTTCTAAGAAAAAGGCAGAGAAACAAGGAGAGCAGGGCACGCGTCTGGGCCCAGGACACAGTGCGTGTGGGTCCCCAGGACTGCAGTTCAGGGGAGCCCCAGGCCCCAGAAACGCAGGAGGACAACGGGAAAAGCCCCGAGGGGGCGCCTGGGGAGAAGCGTGAGCCGCACCGACGCCTTTCTGTCCGACTTACAAAGACGCTTCTTGAGCAATGGCTCGCGGGCGGTGAACTACCGTTGGGCGGTGTGGCAGGCAGGTAAAGTTGGGAGGTCCCGGCCAGGGCACCGGCTGGGGACATGATTGCAATGTGGGCCTTCGGATTTGAGCCAAAGAAGGAAGATGTTAGAAAGATGAAAGCTGAGACTGACAAGGAAGGAAGCGGCACCATCGGTTTTGAAGATTGTTTTGCCACGGTGGTGGTTTAGTCGCTAAGTCGTGTCCGACTCTTGCAACCCCATGGACTGTAGCCCGCCAGGCTCCTCTGTCCAAGAATACTGGAGTGGGTTCCCATGCCCTCCTCCAGGGGACAATGACTGTAAAAATGAGTGAAAAGTGTGAAAAAGAACTATGGAAGGCTTTCACATTATTTGATGATGATGATACAGGAAGTATATCACTGAACAACATCAAGAGGGTTGCTAAGGAACTAGGGGAAGATTTAACAGAGGAAGAATTTCAGGAAATGCTTGATGAGGCTGATCATGATGGGGATGGAGAAATAAAGGAGGAAGAATTTTTGAAAATGATGCAAAAGACCACTCTTTATTAATACTGCTTTTTATTTCCTTCTGGAAAGTTAAAAACTTGAGGTGTATGGGGGGAGCCCTGCAGGAGGGAAGTGTGGTTTCTGAGTCCTCTGCACAGGTGCTGGGACCAGAGGCCTCCCAGAGGCTCCAACAGGGGCAATTACAGCGGCCTAATGCAGGGCGCTCCGGAGCAGAGATCCGGGGAAAGCTGCCGGGCTCTGACTTAATGAATCAAGTCTGTGTAAGCAAACAGCGTCGGCCTGGCTCATGCCTGATTCATGAAGCACCCGCTGCTTGCAGTCAACATGAATTTTCACCTAACACCTTCCAGCGAGTTCGGAGTTTCGAGCACTTGTACTTCCTGTCACTGACCATGACCTGCTTTCCCAGCTCCTGGGATCTGAGCATTAAGAAGCTCTTTTTATGGACTGGAAAAAAAGAGGGAAAATCTGCCAGTGCTATATACACTGTAAAGGCACAGAAAGCTGGAATTTAAACTTTCTTTAAATGAAGATTTAAAAAAAAAAAGACCCAAACTCTATGTTCAAACATGTTTGAGGGTCTCCATGTAATAGAATAAATCTTTTTTGGATAAAAAAAAAAAAAAGAAAGAAAGTTAAAAACTTTATATTTGTTACAAGTTCCATAATAGCTGAATGTATGCATTTTCAGTGTTTAAGTTTATATACACAAACTGGTTTCCATGTCTAACCCACGTGAGAAGTTACATGTTTCTACCCACATGCTGTTAAATCTAGAGCATCAAGAAATAAAATGTAGTGACTCCCTTAAACCATGAATCCAAGAACAGTATTAATTCCAAGTGCTATTTTTAGAGCCCCGGGTTCTAAAACTCAGATTTTTTTTTTTTTAATTTAAGGACATTGGCCTCACATCACACGAATCTGGCCAGCCAGCTATTACTTTCCTTATTTGTGCAACTCTAAAAATGATGAACATTTCTTTTTTAACCAATTATTCAGATATGTAAAGTCTTAAATAAAACTGGCAACTTCAAAGAAAAATTAAAAAGAGGTTTCTTTGCAAAAGAGAATCATAGTTGTTTCAAAAATTGGGGAAAGTTTAGCAAGAGGGGGCCCAGAAATACAGTCAAGCTGCCGCCCTCTGGGGCCCCCACCCTCCCAGCTGGCCGTCCACTGCAGCTGCTGTCAGGCGGCCTCCCAACCCCAGGGGACAGGTGACTGGCGGGCACCCTGCCAGACAGGACTAGGAGGGGCCCCCCCGTGGAGTTCGGTCGGGGGGCGCAGGGCCACGAGCAGGTGGGGGCAGGGCGGACAGGTGCCTCTCCCTGCAGGGTGGACAGGTGCCTCTCCTAGAGGTGACCGTCTGGGTGACAGTTGCGAGGGCAGGACTCCACAGCGGCCTTCAGTGGCTGGAGTGCCCCTCGCCCCTGCTGGGTGGACCCAGGACAGCAAGAGGCGGAGACAGTCTGGGAGGGCGGGAGACACACAGGAAGGAGGAGCCCTGTACCCCACGGAGCCCCCCACCTTCAGGGACCCGCACGGCAGCCCACCTCTGCAGGAGAGTCCAAGGGGCAGACTCCACTGCCCAGGACAGGCCCGACTGCCCGTAACACCGCCCCGCATCCACACACCACCGTCTGCAGGGCAGGGCCAGACCCCGGCGGGCCTGCGGGTACAGACGGGCACAGCAGGAGGAGCACGGTCCCAGGAGAACTGCAGAGACGCTGAGCTCCAGGGAGGGCAGCGCAGGTGTCTGAAGACACATCGCAGCCCAGGTCCACGGGGAAGTGCGAGGAGAAAGCTCGCCGCGCCTGGGCAGAGGCTCAGCCAGCACCCACCCACCAGCACCCAGGACGGCTCAGGCCACAGTGCAGACAGACGCTCGCAAGGACGCAGGACAGCCCCTGGGAGCGACCCCAGGTGGGCTGGCAGGGAGGCCGAGCACACAGGGCCAGCACTGGGTTCACTCAGGCTTGTGAACAAGCCCGCCTCACACTGGAAACACTAGCACGGGGCTGGGACCCTCCGCTTCAACCTACTGAGGCGCAGCAACCCCACAGGGCCGGGGAGCCCTGGGCGGAAACAAGCTGCCCCCGGCCCGCTGTGCCAGGGCGGCAGGGAGCAGACTGCCGACGCTGAAAAGTCCTGGGCAGAGGAGCAGGAGGAGAGGGACGCAAAGGATCAAAGCCGGAATCAGGAAGGGGCTGTTAGTACGCGAGCGAGACGGCAGGGGAGTGTGAACACTGCACCCACAAACGCCTGAAAAATAAGGCAACTCAGGAGAAAACAATAGCTTTTATCTATTAAAGAGACTGGATGTGTACCAAAAACCTTCGTACAAAAACACAGATGGCTGCACTAGTGAGTCCCATTGATCACTTAAGGAAGAAACACTCCCATCTTACTCAGTCCTTTGAAAGCACAGAGAACACGTTCCAGTTTCTTCTAAGAAGCCAACACGATGCCCACACCCAAAGCCGTCAACGCTCAGCAGAGGAAGAGAATTACAGGCCGGCGTCTCTTACGAATGCACACAAAAACCAAATGCAGAAATACATAAAAAAGAATATGACTTGACCAAGTAAGTAGCCCAGGAATGCAGTCGTCTGGTTTAACATTTGAAAAACTGATTCACCAAATTTACAGACAAAAAAGAAAAAGTACAGGATCATGTCAGTAGATGCAGAAACTGTATTTAACAGCATCCAACACTCTTTCATGGCTAAACAAACAAAACAACCTCTTGGCAAAGTAAGAAATAGAAACTTCTTCAGTTTGATAAACGACAACTGAAAAAAAGAAGAAAAATAGCCCTCCAGCTGCCACCGCTGTTACTGATGCAGGTCAATACTTTGCCTCAAAGAGAGGCGCGGCGGCCCACACTCACCATCTGACTGCCGGACGCGGCCGGTCCTGAGCAGCAGGAGGCAGAGAGCGGGGCGGACGGTACGCCCGCATGCAGACGCTGACAGAGGACTGGCCTCCCTGAACAGCTGCAGTTTAGCAAAGTCACGGACGACAGATCAATACACAAACCGCATTTGCATTTCTATTTAACAACAGCAAACAACTGGAAAATGAAACGTTTAAAAATACCACTTACTGCAGCGTCCAAAGAAAGCAAATTACATAGGAATACATTTAACAAAAGCCACGCAAGCCTCTACACTGGAAACCACAAAATGCTATGGGAAAAATTAAAGACCTAAATAAAGGAAGTGATGCCTCGTCCGAAAGCAAAGCCTTGAAATCGCTGAAACGTCAGCTCTCCGCACCCTGGCCTGTGGGTCCAGTGCAACATTGGCCATTATCTCATCAGACGATCTGTAGAAACGGACTAACTGACTCCAAGACGCGCCTGAGGTGCAGCGGGGCCAGAATGCCACAGTGACAGCCACAGTGGGAGGCCCTCCCCGACACCATGGCGACAATCAGGCCACAGCAGCCAAGACAGGTGGTCCTGGAGCAAAGCTCACTGGGCAGACCAGTGGGGCAGGACAGTGTCCAGAAAGAGCCACACGGACAGTGATTCTCAACGAAGGTGCCGCAGCGACGCCCAGGGAAACAAAGTCACAAGAGGAGGTGGTGGACCTCGCGCTGCGGCCCCAGCTCACCGCACACACGAAACTCACCTGCAAAGGACGGAGCCCTGGAACGTAGACGGGAAAACCGAAGAGTCCCTAAAAGAGGCGAGAAGTCTGTCTTCATGACTAGGTAGTGGGCAAAGACTTCTCAGGGCACAGAGACTGAGGGTGGTGCAGGGGCCCCGGGTGAGAACTCCTGGGGCTCGAGCAGCGCTTGGCTGGTGGGCCAGTGGTTAAGACTCTGCCTGCCAACGCAGGGGACGACGGTTCGATGGCTATTCCCATAAGGTCCGACGTGCCAAAGCCACTGTGGCACTCAGGGCGCTGGGCAGGGCACCTGCCTGCCAAGACGGGGAAGGACCTTCAGCCAACGTCAAAACCCTCCCCGACGGGCTGAGGCCGACAGAGAGCAGGGACACAGGCGGGACCCCCGACAGGACGTCCTAGGATAGGCAGAACTCTCTGCAAGCGGCCAATCGGAGCCCGGGGCCTGGCGGGGGGCAGCCAGGGAAAGGGAAAGGGAGCCTTCCGGGGTGATGGTCGGGTTCTATATTACGATAACAGTTTGGGTTAAACATAAGCATTCGTGAAAACTCAGTAAATGTATGCCTAAATGTGTACATTTCACTGTACATAAATTTTGTCTCAGAGAAACAACTAAACCAATAATGAACTCTAGCCAGTGACATTCCCACTGAAGTACTGAGAGGGCAGCTTCCCTCCTGGCTCAGTTGGTAAAGAATCTGCCCGCAATGCAGGAGACCCGGGTTTGATCCCTGGGTCGGGCAGATCCCCTGGAGGAGGAACTGGCTACACACTCCAGTACTCTTGCCTGGAGAATCCCATGGGCGGAGGAGCCTGGCGGGCTACCGTCCACGGGGCCGCAAAGAGTCGGACACGACTGAGCGACCAAGCCGCCGCCGCCACCTGACAGCTGCGACTGGCTGTGCGACGTGTGGAAGATGAGGCCGACCAGCGGGTGAGCCGGTGGACGAGCGCGAGAGCAGCCTCGGGACTCGGTCGTGGCGGCGTCTAGATCGGTGACACGCAAGCGCTAACGATAAACTCTCTCAACTTGACTCTCTTCTTGGAACTTTTATCATAAAATGCCGGGAAAGAGCTTAAAAGAAAAAACAAAGGGTTGACGCTGACAGTCTCTGAGGTCCTTCCTCTGACTTCCGCCGTGGAGCAGAGTTTGCTTTTCTTTTTTTCAAGCAGAATTCCTCTCTGCTCGAAGCAGGCAGGCAGACCTGCTGTCCCCAGAACCTCTGGGCAGGCCACGGCATTAAGCTGACCCAGCCCGAACCCCGGAGCCACGGAGTCCCTGCGGGAGGAGAACACCACGGTGCAGGGAGGCCTTTCCAGCCAGGGGGCCGCCCACAGTCCAGGCTGGGGGACACAGCAAGTGGCCCCTCGAGCCTCAACAGCGGGGACTGAGCAGGAGACAGGAGGCAGGAGCCATGGAAAGACCGCCAGGGTCACGGAGCAGCGAAGCAGAGCATCCTGCCTCCATCAGACATGCTAATTCTGCGTCTCGGGAGACTTCTGAAAAATGTAAAACTCAAGTCCAGAATAACTGAAGTCTAAAAATAGGGCCCCTGCAAAATAAACACACTCAAAATCTTTCCAGCTTCTCCTCTCCTTCTCACCGGCGAACATAAGGGAGCCAGCCCCTGAGTGGTGCCGGGTGTCACAGCGCCCCCCAAGCTCCGCGGGGCCCTGGCCCTGGAGAGGGTCCCCCCAGACCCCCAGCGTGGGCAGGGCTGGCTCTCTCTCACACACACACACACACACACACACACTCACAGAGGCAGGGCTGGCTCACACACACACACACACACGCGCGGGGGCAGCAGGCAGGGATCAGGGTGAGGGAGGAGGGGCCAGGCTGAGGGGCGTGGAGACGCCCCCCCCCCCAACACCACCAGTACCAGCCCCCCCCAAGCCCAGCTGGCAGGGTGGGCACCAGCAGTGTGCCCAGGGAAGACAGAGCCTGGAGGGCGGCCAGCCCCGGAGGCCAAGGGCCCCGCCCTCCCCCGTCCCAGGCCCCTCTGCGAGGGAGCCTGAGCCCCAAGTGCCTCGTGGGCCCCGTCCCCTGCCCTGCCCGCAGCCGGAGCCATGGTGCCCGGGGGCCCTCAGCACTTGGCGGACAGACCTCTGGGCCCACACGAGGCTGCCCGCGGCCGAGATAGAACCCCACTGCCCCCCCACACACACACATGCCTGCTGCTGACCGGGGGGCGCCAGCCAGGAGCCTGAGGCCTGGCGAGGACGAGGCCGTGTCCCCGGTGTTCAGGCCGGGCTTCCTCGTCTCCAGCGGCCCGGCCTGCAGGGCTCCCAAGCGCAGGAGGCCGTCTCTCCCTGTATCATCCTCGCAGGGGACGGCGGCCCGGCCTCCAGCGTGCGGGGAAACAGCGGCAGTGAGCAGCCCCGAGCGCCTGGCTTCCCCCTGTCGGGCTCTGAATGCAGGCCTGGAAAACAATCTGTGCTTTCCCCAAATCACAGTGTCGTTCCCAAAGAAATCAGTCAGAACCCGACAGGGCCCCTCACGACCCCCAACAATCAAGCACGCCCTCTGCTTCCTGACACCCGGCCTCCCGGACAACTCTGCTTGCAGACAGCGGCCTCTCCCACTATTTTCCACGCGCCCGCAGAGGACCTGCCCCTCTAGGACTGCTGACTGCCTCCCCTCCAGGAGAAGGCATGACCTCCAGTGACCTGGCCCCAGCCCCGCAGGGTCCCTCACCTTAGCAAGCCTCCGTCCTCCCCGAGGTCACCTGGAGGCCACCTGACCCCCGGGTGCCCTCCCCGGAGACTCTCTTCCTACCAGCTCACTCCAGAGCAACCCTTCCATACCCCACCGTCACACTCTCACCAGAGACCCCCACAGGCCCTGTGGCTCTCCAGCTCCTCCGCGGCCTTGGGAGACACTCCCCACAGCTGCGCCCCCACGCTGGGCCAGTCCCCCACCACCTGCCCCCCCGGACCCCTGACCCCCGCTGCCACCCACCCTCGCAGGGCCTGCCGTCCAGCCCTCTGCACACCTCCCTGGGCGGCGGGCGACAGGCTGCACCCTGCCCCAGCAGGGCCCCTCCGCCGGGTCTCACACCCTGCGGCGTCCAGAGGCCAGCGGGGGACCAGCGTGCCCCTGTGCTCCCTGCGTACCCCTTGCGTACCCCACACATGCACCTTCACGAGGCTGTGTTTGTGCTGGGAAGCCCACCCTAACAATGTGCAGCAGCAGAGTTTGGGGCTGGAGGGGTCCCGTGCCACGGAGCCAAAGACAGACACAAGGTTGGGAGGCCCTGCCTGCCCACCGCGACCGGGTGTGAGCATGGGCCTGTTCTGCTGCGGGCGTGACCAGCCCCCAAGGGGTACGAAGCTCTCCCCTCCTTTTAGTTTGAGGGCTCTAGTTTCTGCTTTTGATGCAAGTTCAATATTAAGTCTGATCTCAAAACAGATGCTGAGGCCAGACTTTCAGCTGACTTTCAGCAAACGTCCCCACAACTAAAATAACCCAGAAACCTTGACATCTCAGCCGCTCACTGCCCGCCCTGCGGAGCTCGCCTGGGGAGCAGCCCCGGAGCCCCTAAAGGCCTGAAAGCCCACGCTTGTCTCCCAAGTCAGGAGCTCGACGGCTACCCAGGAACCAGAGAGAGAGGACAGCAAGAGGGGGATGGAGGGGGACGGAGAGCCGCTCAGCGTCCGGGACACATGCCAGGAACGCCACCCTGCCCACGGAGACGGGACCTCTGAGATCGACTGGGGAGTGCAGTCCACCTTCTGGCCGGGCCTCTCCCAGGCCCTGGGCTGAGAGAGCTGACAGCGTGCACTCTGGGCAGCAAGGGCGGGGCTTGGGCCCATTGAGGGTGGCCCCGTGATCTCAACAGCCAGCACAGCTCTTGGAAGCAATGCGGAAGCTCCGAGCTAACGTCCCAACACGCGCACTGCTGGCCAGCAGAGTGGAAGGCAGGTGTCCACGTCATGCAGTGCAGGCTCGGGGCTTGGCTATGGGCGAGGGGGAATGGAGGGGCAGGAGGAGGAGGCCGCCCCGGGGGATCCCCCATCCCCCAGGACTAGGTGCTAGAAACATCTGTCCCCCAACCCTGAGCCCACCCTTCACCCTGCAAACAGAATGCAAACCCTACAAACCCAGAGCTCCGTCCACCATGACCAGCACAGCAGGGCAGGTCCTCAGGGGGAGGGACTGTGCCCCAGGCCCCCTCCCCAGCCGGCACCCCGCTGCTGCGTCAGGGCCGTGCACATGGCCAAGGGCGAGCGGGGGACAGACATCGGCCGGTGTGGGGCCTTGTGGGGGAGGCAGTGGCAGCAGGGCAGGGAGAGTTGTTTTCCTGAAGTCCCCCATCCAGGAGCGGACAGGAGCCACGGTGTCCACTCCCTCGGATGGCTGCCTGGACGCCAGCACAAGAACAAAAAGAAGAGGCCCCCCCAACAGGACCTGGGTGCCGGCACGGGCGGGGCTGTGGGGAGGGCTGCTCTGATGGCTGACGGTGGAGGCCCCCTCAAGCCATGGGCTCGAGTTCACTCTTGATCGCGCCTCGCCAGTATAAACACAGCTTTCAAATAAACGGATTTCTGCAGGAAAAAGCCTAGAAGTAAATACATGCCCGCTGTGGTCTCCTGAGGAAGTGGACGGCGCGGTCTTTCCCTTTCTCGCTGGTTCCACATGACTGGATGTGGTTACTTGCCTGAGCATCCAGCCCCCGGACGCGCCGACGGTGGGTCTGCGGAGGGCGCCGGCTCACTCCTGCCTGTGCAGCCCACCTGCTCTGAGCCCAGGGAGCTCACGGGGAAGGCGTCTGCAGGGGGACCAGGGGTCAGGCAGAAGCACCAACATCCAGGCGGAGAGCAGGCGCCGTCCACAGGCCACGGCCAGGCAGACAGGCACCGGGCAGTCCTAAAGACATGTGCAGGCCCCGGGCGGCACGGAGACCATGGGCCTTCTCACGGAAGAGCCCAGATGGCTGCAGTGAGCCCGAGACCCCCCTCGCAAGTTAATGCAAAAACCGCCCCACGGGAGCAGACCCTTCTGCGGCAGACGCGCTGGAGAGAAGAGGCCCGGGTCACAGGGCGGCGGGGTCGGCGCCGGTTCACGGGCGTGAGCTCCGCGCCGTGCTCTGCACTGGTCATCGTCGCTTGGCTGCGAGGCTTCTAGACAGGAGGCTCCCCACCAGGAAAGCATGGCAGCCCGCCTGCCCTGCCCCCGAACCCACAGCTTCGGGTGCACTGGACGGAAGCCACCTTCACAGACCCCTCTAAATCAGAGGCGAGCACAGCCCCCCTCAGTCCACGTCCACCAGGACCCGGCCAGACCCAAGAGCAACCTCAGCGGGAGCCAGCCCATCCTCACGGCCCACGTGCGCCACGCCCACCACGAGCCCAACGTCCACCAGCGCCGTCTGCGGACAGCAGCGCTCAGACAGACTCAGCTGGGCTGACACACGCTTCCACTGACCCAGGAAATGACCCAGGTCCCCACGCGGCCGCCCTCAGCAGAGCAGGGAGCCCCTTGACCCCGCCTGGCTGAGAGGGAGAGGGGGCCCGTGTGCCGCTGAGGTCGCGGGCACCGCCATGCGAGACCCCCGCTGTCCTGAGAGCTGTGTCAGCCAGCCTCCCTCAGTCCCGAGTCCATGCTCCACTCCTGTTATTGCCCTTCCGGGTGGTCTGGCTAGAGCCTTGGGTTCACTGTTAGTGCTCTGGAGAGGGGGAAACGCAAGGATGTCGGCACTCGGAAAGACAAGGGCGTGTAAGAGCGTGAGGTGCAGACATCCAGGATGCACGCGGCGGGGTCTGAGGCGCCCAGGGGCCCTCCCTCTCCCCCAGCCTCGCCCCGCAGCCAGCGCCACTGCCCAGAAGCGCGGGGCACCAGTCAGGGGTGGCCCCAGTCTCGCCCTGCAGCCAGCGGCACTGCCCAGAAGCGCGGGGCACCTGTCAGAGTCTATGAACAGAATCTGGACGGACCCCCGCCAAGTGACACCACCCCCCAAGCTTGTGCCGACGGCCAGGGGCACAGGGGGCGTCCTGCCACCCTGGGTCTTGGGGGTCCAGGCTGCCACGGCTCACCGCAGTGGTGCAAATGGGGCTCACCAACAAGGAGCCTTTACAAGACTATCCTAAGTCAGCCTCTTAAAATAAGACATTTAAGTAAAACTCAGCTGAGCTATTTCAAACCCTAAAAGATGATGCTGTGAAAGTGCTGCACTCAATATGCCAGCAAATTTGGAAAACTCAGCAGTGGCCACAGGACTGGAAAAGGTCAGTTTTCGTTCCAATCCCAAAGAAAGGCAATGCCAAAGAATGTTCAAACTACCACACAATTGCACTCATCTCACACACGAGTAAAGTAATGCTCAAAATTCTCCAGGCCAGGCTTCAACATTACATCAGCTGAGAACTTCCAGATGTTCAAGCTGGATTTAGAAAAGGCAGAGGAACCAGAGATCAAATTGCCGCTGGATCATCAAAAAAGCAAGAGAATTCCAGAAAAACATCTACTTCTGCTTCATTGACCATGCCAAAGCCTTTGACTGTGTGGATCATAACAAACTGTGGAAAATTCTTTAAGAGATGGGAATACCAGACCACCTGACCTGCCTCCTGAGAAACTGTATACAGGTCAAGAAGCAAGTCAGAACCGAACACGGAACAATGGACTGGTTCCAAATTTCTCAATTTGGAGTACATCAAGGCTGTATATTGTCACCCTGCTTATTTAACTGATATGCAGAGTACATCATGAGAAACGCTGGGCTGGATGAAGCACAAGCTGCAATCAAGATTGCCGGGAGAAATATCAATAACCTCAGATATACAGATGACACCACCCTTATGGCAGAGAGTAAAGAGGAACTAAAGAGCCTCTTGATGAAACTGAAGAGTGAAAAAGCTGGCTTAAAGCTCAACATTCAAAAAACTAAGATCATGGCATCTAGTCTCATCACTTCATGGCAAATAGATGAGGAAACAATGGAAACAGTGATAGACTTTATGTTCTTGGGCTCCAAAATCACTGTAGATGGTGACCGTAGCCATGAAATTAAAAGACGCTTGCTCCTTGGAAGAAAAGCTAATGACTAACCTAGATAGCATATTAAAAAGCAGAGACATTACTTTGCCAACAAAGGTCCATCTAGTCAAAGCTATGGTTTTTCCAGTAGTCATGTATGGATTTGAGAGTTGGACCATAAAGAAAGCTGAGCACCGAAGAACTGATGCTTTTGAACTGTGATGTGAAGAAGACTCTTGAGAGTCCCTTGGACTGCAAGGAGATCCAACCAGTCCATCCTAAAGGAGATCAGTCCTGAATATTCATTGGAAGGACTGATGCTGAAGCTGAAACTCTAGTCCTTTGACCACCTGATGCGAAGAACTGACTCATTGGAAAAGACCCTGATGCTGGGAAAGATTGAAGGCTGGAGGAGAAGGGGACGACAGAGGATGAGGTGGTTGGATGGCATCACCGACTCAATGGACATGAGTTTGGGTAAACTCCAGGAGTTGGTGATGGACAGGGAAGCTTGGCCAGATGAAGTCCACGGGGTCACAAAGAGTCAGACATGACTGAGCAACTGAACCGAACTGAACTAAGTAAAATTCAAATTGTTTTTAACTTCAGAGACTCAATGACAATCTGAAAGAAAAAGATGCAGTGTCTGAATTTAATGCTGTTTATTGTGTGACCAGAATTCATCAGACATTTCTGGATGTCCAGTGTTGAAAAGAATGTTCAAAACATACATATATCACTTGCGATCTACGTTTATTTTTGCAAATATATGTCATGAATTTACATTTACTGTTTTTGGCAATAAAATTTCAATCTTTATTAACTAAGCTTCCATTGTCTCACAAAACTCATAAAGACTTGCTTGAAATGGAAAGATCGAGGGTTAATTAAAATCGTTTGAAAAGCCTGTTGCTCTCACGGGGCTGCCAGACACACTTCTGAACTTCCAGGACAGACCTCCCTATCAGCGCTGACGAAAGCGGTCTTCGCAAGGGTCTGCGTGCGAAACCTCATCTGGGCCTCGCACGGGGAGAGCAAAGACGAGGAAGAATGGCTGGGCTCTCACCGAGTTACAGGAGCGTTTTGCAGATGCTGCCACTGAGCATGAGGCTATCGTGTAATGCCAAACTAGCTGGGAGTGTAATTCGCGTCACAGCAAGCTTTGCATTCAGAGAAAATTAACAACGTACCATCAATAACCAGGCACTGAAATAATGGTGGGGGACGGTCAGCGGGCCTCGGGGCAGATGGCGGGGCCCGGGGAGCAGGCACAGCTGTGAGAAGCACACCAAGCCGTGCAGTCACCTCGCAAGGCCGCCTTGCTGCTGCTGCTGCTAAGTTGCTTCAGTCGTGTCCGACTCTATGCGACCCCACAGAGGCCGCCTTATGTGGAAACAAACACTCTGAGCATGAACGTCAGTCAGACGCTGGCTGGAAGGCAAGCTACTCGGACAGGCAGGCTGTCTGCTCTGTCCTGTTCACCAGCTTCTCCCCAGAGCCTAGAGCGAGGCTGGAGCAGGACGGACAGGCCAACACGGGCAGGACGGACGGACTGACCTTTGTGAAGACGGCTGTGGATTCTGTGTGTGTGTGTACACGAGTGTGTGTGCACATGAGTGCATGTGTGCACAAGTGTGTGTGTGCACAAGTGCGTGTGTGCACGAGTGCGTGTGTGCACGAGTGCATGTGTGCCGGCATGTACACGTGTTCACGTGCTAGACAGAAAGGTCTTCTCTATGCCTGGATTTTTTAAAGAAAAAATCACTTTGGTACTTTCCCTGATGGCTCAGTTGGTTAAGAATCCACCTGCAATGCAGGAGACCCTGGTTTGATCCCCGGGTTGGGAAGCTCCCCTGGAGAAGGGAAAGGCTACCCACTCCAGTGTTCTGGCCTGGAGAATTCCATGGACTGTGTAATCCCTGGGGTCGCAGAGTCAGACACGACTGAGCGACTTCCGCTTCCTTTCACTTCCTTGGTACCTTCCTGTGTCTCATCTGCTCAGCATGCGGATTCAGCGCCCTGCCCGGCGAGCGCATGGTGGGGACCCTCCACGGTGGTTTCCTGGGCCCTTCCTGAGAACTCGCTGCAGAAGGCGAAGGTGCCCCACCCCAGCGGTGCTCTCGGGTGTGGGGACGGCAGTCGGTCTGACTCAGCTCTGCTCTTCACGGGCCACCGGGCTGCTGCGGACACCACAGAGCCCCGCCGGCTCGGAGGGCAAGTTCGCGTGCACTTCTGGGTCTTTCTGGTTCTTCGTGCTCCCCGACCTCGTCTCCAGCTTCTTAGAGACATAACTGACACCGCACATCGCACGCGTTTCCAGGTGTACAAGTGAGGGCTGGATACCTGTTTATGGAGCAGAACAGCCCCGGCAGCAGGGGCGCCTGCAGCGCCTCACAGGGTCACGGTCCTCCCCGTGAGACAAGGAAGGCTAGCCTCTGCCCCTCGACTCTCCCGGCAGCGTGCACGTCTGCAGCACAGCTGTGTGCGCTGTGGCCACCCGACGCCTCCCAACAGCAGCCGCACAGGCCTGCGTCCCCGGCGCGCGGCCTCTGCAGCCCCACAGGCCTGCGTCCCCGGTGCGCGGCCCCTGCAGCCCCACAGGCCTGCGTCCCCGGCGTGCGGCCCCTGCACCAGCGGCTGAGTGCCCCGCCACCCCGCCACCCACCGCACTCAGAGCAGTCCCGGATGCCACTGCGTGTGCCCTACCTGGACACCTGCCAGCAGTGCTGGTGGTCTAGGGGCAAACGTGCCCACCCAGGGCTGGCCCCGGGCCCCTGTAAGCACGCCGGCTGGCCTGACCGGCTGCCAGACGGTCTGGACAAGACCGGGGGCCCTGGGGGGCCTTCCAGCAGGCTCTGTCTGTGACAGGAAGTCTCCTGTGACACGCCCAGGAATAAGCACCCAGACCCTGTCTCCAAGGAAAGAGCCAGACTCTGGAGAACTGGCCAACTCCAGGGCTGGGTAGGGAAAGTCCAAGATGAGCTGCTGGGAGCACCACGTTGGGCCCAAAGTCAGGAAGCGCTCAGAAAACAGCAGGACGGGCATGAACGCGGAGCCGGCTGTAAGACTCCCCATGGCCAGCGCCGCTCACCTGCGTCCCTGTGTACAACAGTCATGGCTGCGACTCAGGAACAGGACGAAAGTCCGTGAGTCCACGCTGAAGGACAGCTGAACCAAGGAACAAACAGGAAGACTAACGGAAACTCAGACACAACACGTGGGTGCTCCCGGGAGTGGGGGCATCCGGTGACCAGCAGGGCAGGATGGGACGGCGGGGTGACGCCGGCACCAGCTTACCTGGGGATGGGGTCAGCCTCACAGCGCCAAGTCCTGCCGGGGCCGCCCCCACGTGGCGCTTCATGCCTGTGTGTTTCCTTGTCACACACAGGACCCCCTGTTTCCTGTCTGGGTGTCTAAGAACGCACTAAACTCACTTCTAAGCGCTTGTACTGTGCACTGTGGGCTTTCAGGAGCTTCTCCAGTGTTTCCAGCCGTGTGTCACCGTGTCCACTCTAACACCGCAACAGCTGTGCTCCTCTCAGTCGCCTGCTGATGACACGAGCCAGCGCTTCTCAAACGTGTTAAATGATCGTGTGTGTGCGTGTGTGTGTGTGTGTGTGTGCTCACTCCTGCCCATCTCTTTAGACCCCCATGGACTGTAGCCCACCAGGCTCCTCTGTCCACAGGATTCTCCAGGCAAGAATGCTGAAGTGGGTTGCCCTTCGCTTCTCCAGGGGATCTTCCTGTCCCAGGTGTCAAACCCACAGCTCGTGTCTGCTGTACTGCAGGGAGACTCTACCACCAGGGCCGCCTGGGAAGCCCCAGATAATCCTGTTTGCATCAAATATCTTTGCCTTACCCCCTGAATCTAATGGAGATGTTTGATTTCCATGTTTTAAAATCAAATGAAGGATACAGCTACTGGTTTCAATTTTATCAAGAGATGCTGAACTTTATCAAATATGTATAACTTTAGCATCTATGGAGATGACCCAGGAAGGGATTTCCTACTGATAAATTAACTCCATGTGCAGAAAAGGGAACCCTCTTACACTGTTGGTGGGAATGCAAACTAGTACAGCCACTATGGAGAACAGTGTGGAGATTCCTTAAAAAACTGGAACCAGAACTGCCATACGACCCCACAATCCCACTGCTGGGCATACACACCAAGGAAACCAGAATTGAAAGAGACACTTGTACCCCAGTGTTCATCGCAGCACTGTTTATAATAGCCAGGACATGGAAGCAACCTAGACATATATCGGCAGACAAATGGATAAGAAAGCCGTAGTACATATACTTGATGGAGTATTACTCAGCCATTAAAAAGAATACATTTGAATCAGTTCTAATGAGGTGGATGAAACTGGAGCCTATTATACAGAGTGAAGTAAGTCAGAAAGAGAAACACCAATACAGTATGGTAACACATATACATGGAATTTAGAAAGATGGTAACAATAACCCTGTATACGAGACAGCAAGAGAGACACAGATGTAAACAGACCTTTGGACTCTGGGAGAGGGCGAGGGCAGGATGATTTGAGAGAACAGCACTGAAACATGTATATTATTACCATATGTGAAATATACGACCAGTGCAAGTTTGATGCATGAAGCTGGGCACCCAAGGCCAGTGCTCTGGGACGACCCAGAGGGACGGGATGGGGAGGAAGGTGGGAGCGGGGTTCAGGATGCACCTGTGGCCAATCATGTTGATGTATGGCAAAAACCACCACAATACTGTAATTACTCTCCAATTAAAACAAATACAGTAATTTAATAAAACCATTAACTCTAATAAGCTCGACTGCCCAGCCCCGCCTTTCTGGGTCTGACCTTCCTGATCCGCTGCTGACCACTGCCCCCCCAGGGCCATCCCGCGGCCAGGCAGAAGGGCCACCTGCAGCGGGCTGGCGCTGCATCCGCGGCCCTGGGGCCTCGTGGGCGGCTCAGGTGGAACCGCAGGGGGAGCTCCTGGAGCGTCCAGTGGGACCCACTCCAGGACACCTACACCCCGAGCCTCCTGGGGCTGGGCCCTCACAAGTCCGCTGATCTCTCGGTTCAAATGACTGGCTGGTTCCGCTTTTCTCTCTTCTCTAGGGTCAGCGTGGTCACATATGTTTTGTTAGAAAACAAATTTTTTGTTGAAAAAAATTTTTTTCAAAGTTATTTGGGCACATTTGAATAAATTAACACCTTAAAGATGTTTTCCTTTTGATAGGGCCCTCAGGGAACCCAGGGAGTCACTGCAGGTGGGCAGATGACAGGCACGCCGAGACTGCTCCTGGCGGCCGGCCGGGACGATGGGGCCTCACTGCCCGGGAGGCCGGTGACCGCCTCGTCTCTTTCCCAACATCCTGCTGAAGTCGCCTCCATGACACAGCCCAAACTCAGAGCCTCGCAACTAGGAGGGAGAGCTCCTAGTACACGGGTCTGTGGAGAGTCAGACCAACACGGACCTCCAGCCCTGACCGCGCCCCCATCCAACTCTCGAGTCCAGGGGCACCTGCGAGGGGGGCGCTCAGATCTCGGCAGACCTCGAACACCATGCGTGTCGTCCACACCAGCAGGCTGGATGCCAAAGACAGAGAGGTGAAAAGTTCCTAAAGAAAAGTCTAGCTCACTTTCTTAAGTGTTTAGATTTGGAATGAAAGTAAGTCTTCAAACAGGCACCACGTGACACAGACGTGTGGGGACGTGTCACACTCGGCCGGGCTGCAGGGCGCGCCATGGGTGGGGGTGTCCACGCCCTCCCACAGAGCAGGGCCAGCTGGGCCTCCGAGCACGGCTCGCCCACTGGCACCGTCCCCCGGGACATGCAGGGCCGGGCACACGGTGGGCACGCGGTACACACACGCCACGGGAGTCAACCCCAAGGGAGCCCCTCGCAGGCTGGAACACGCGGGTCCCGAGGAGCGTCACCCCACCGCCCGCTGTGCTGGGCACCCAGAAGCCACACTGTACCCTCATCATGCTGCCCATCCACCGCTGACTTTGTTAACTGCCCCGTATTTATCTTATTTATTCATTTATTCATTGTTTTGGCCGCGCTGGGTCTCTGTTGCTGGGGGGGCTTTCCCTGGCTGCAGCGGGCGGGGCTACTCTCCTGCTGCGGCTCATGGGCTCCAGGGCACCGGCTGAAGGGGCGCGGTGCACGGCAGAGGAGCCCGCAGGGGCAGCGGGGGCCCTGCCGCTGTGCCCGGCCAGCCTGCCGGCTCTAGAGACGGGGTCTGCGAGCCTGTGCTGGAGGCCCTGGCTGGCGAGCTTCGAGAGGACGGACGTCCTTGCCTCTCGAAACATGGAGTGATGAGGACTGGGCACTTGAACCCCGTGGGTCAGGCCCGAGCAGCAGTCATGGCGATGCCACACAGCCAGCCCGCGTGCTGGGGGTCTGGGCTCATCTCCCTCTTGCCGCTCCTTTCTCTGTGGCCTCTTTCGAGGGACACCCCCTCACACTTTGCTTTTTAGGAGCAGCGCTGAGAAAAGAAGGCCTTTGATCTTAAGGTTACTCGCCACACAGTGTGTGATGACGACCCTCTCCGCCGGGGGCGTCTTCCATCGCTTCCCCACCTGTGCACGCTTTACACTCACTCACTAACACACGACACCCGAGCCTTCCTGCAAAACTCGCCAGCACGAACACACGCCTGTTTAATTTCTGTCTTAAATGTAAAGCCAGCATCCGCACCAGAGAGCCCTCATCCGCCAGGAAAAGACAGAGCCACCCCCGCAGGGACGGCCTGACTTCAAGCCTCACAGGGAGTCCCGGGCCACTCCCCCAGTGGAAACCCCAGAACCAGAAGCCTGGTCCAGGGCCGGGGGTCAGGGGCTGTGCAGGAGGCAGTGAGGAGACCCTGGTACCAGGTCCAAGCCCGAGACCAGCTCTGGGCCCAGGGCTTCACGGCCCAGACTCTGACCGAGCTCCTGCCTGCTCCTGCCTAGACTCCCAATTCAGACCACAGCCCCGTCACCCTGCTCCGACGGCCCCCGTCACCCCTGAACCTACGGCCCTGTCACCCCTGAACCTACGGCCCTTCACCCCTGAACCTACGACCCCCATCACCCCTGAACCTACGGCCCGTCACCCCTGCTCCAAAGGCCAAAGGAGGCCCAGAGAGAAAACACGCAGAGGCTGTAAGGACACAGGCCCCCCATCATCGTGGCCGGGGGTCTGAGAGCCCCCGCATCCCCAGCCCTGCTTCAGTCCCACCCAGGCAGGGCCAGGGAGCCTCCGCCCCAGAGCTCCGTCTCCGTGGGTACCAGGGGCGGGGGGACACTGACCGCCTCGGGTGGCCCTGGTGGCTTGGGCCCCCCGGCCGACAATAGCACTGCCAGGTGTGAAGAGCTTGGAAACCACCCGGCAGACGGGTGAGCCACTGAGGGCCTCCCCAGCACTTGCACAGGCAGCACGGTGCCAGCCCCACGGGGCCAGCCCGCAGGTGGGTGCCCTCATAGCTGAGAAAGGCCCAGGGCGGCCGGCAGCGGGTCAGCCTCGGTGGGCCTCAGAGGAGCCATGCACTGCGGCCGGGACAGCCCCGCGGGGCACCCCCTTTCCTCGGGGACACCACCTCATCCCCTTCTGACCAGGTTGTCTCTGCCCTCTGCCTCAGCAGTGGGCGGCAGACCACCCAGGCTGGCCAGCACATGCCATGGGATGAGCCCGAGTCCCTCCCATGGCGTCTAAGCCGGCGACAGCTGCTCGACACCCGGACACGCAAGGAGGCGTCTCGGGCTCGAGGACCGGAGGGCCCAGAGGCGTGGGGCGCGGGGCTGGGGGCCGCATCTGCGGCAGTCCCGGGAGGGCCCGGGCACAGGGCCAGTCCTGCGAGGCCTTGCTGCGCCTAGAGATCCTGACCCGCACGGGGGCCTCCCTCTTCCTTCCGGGTCAGCGGCCTGGGCAAAAGTCCAAGACCCCGCTGCTCAGCAATGGTCCCCGGACTGTGTCTGAACCCAGGACGGTGTCCGCGAGGCCCTGGCCAGTGGCTCCTCCCCGCAGTTCAGACTCAGGAAGGGGGGCCCTGCGTGCCCCACGCCCTCCTTAAAGTCAACAGAGACCATCACTGCTCCTGTGTTTCTGAAAACCAGTGTTTGCGAAGGAGCAATAAACGGAAGGTAATTTGTTAGGACGACGCCTGTCTATATACAGGCTGTCAACTCTACACGCACACTCACGTGGTCTCCATCTCAGAGCCATCAACACCCATCAAGGGCCGTTTTTATAAAACCTCCAGGAAAGCAGACACAAACGCGCCGTGTCCCGCCGCAGACTGATGTCAAGCGCAGGAGACGGAGGACACAGGCGGGCAGCTCCGCGCTTGGGCCCTGCAGGCCCTGACGGCCCCGGCCCCCAGCACCCAGCCCTGCACTCGCCCAGGGTCGCCGGCTCAGGCGCGGCCGTGAGCAAGGAGCCACGAACAGCCTTCCCTCTGCTGACGCTCTTGTCCCGTCACTAAGCCGCGCCCGACTCCGCGACCCCACGGGCTGCAGCGCGCCAGGCTTTCCTGCCTTTCACTCTATTAATAGCTCTTCCTTTTCTGTTTTAGACTAAAATGTCTGTTTTTAGGCTCTAATGACAAGCTGCTGGAAAAGAATATTTTAGGCCAAAGTATTGCTGTTCATAGTGACCAGAATTTCATACGGGGCGTGTGAAGACCTACCAGCCGGCATGCCCAGCGGGGGTCACGCAGCCTCAGGGTGACAGCACCCCGGCCAGACAGGGCCCCCGCGGCTCCTGGGCCCCACCCCAGCGCGGAGCAGAGGAGGCCTGCCCACGCCCACCTCGGCAAGGCTGCAGGACCCGCTGCCCCAGGCCCCGGGCAGGCCCGGCGCCCCGCCTCCTGCCCCACGGCAGCGCGAGGGTGGACTCGGCCCAGCGGAGCCGCCTGCTTGTTAAGCTTCCCTTTCCGCTCAGACACCAGCTCCGCCTCCGGCACCTGCGCCCGCGGCTGAGAGCGGGCAACCCGGCCGTGGCCCCCCTGCCACCGACGGCGGGGCTCAGACCTGGGTCAGTGCAGCCACGCCACTTCTAGAGGGGCCTCCACCCCGGGAGGGCCTGGTACTCGCTTCAGACAGAGCCCAGGACAGAGCTCAGTCTCTGTGGGGATGGAAGACTCTCCGTGGGCCCCTGAGGACCCCGAGTGCTGGGCGTGGACGCCAGGCCGACCACTCGGGCCAAGGCGGGCCTCCTCCTACCCAGGCAGGGTCCGGAGTGTGGTTGGCGAGAGCCAGCTCAGCACTCCAGCCAGCCCCAGAGCTGAGACTCTCTCGGGTCCCCCCAAAGCAACTTCGTGCTGGGAGCCGTGACCTTGACCTTCCGCCATGAGGTGTCTTGAGTGGCAGCAGGGGGCCGGCCGCCAGCAGCCTCAGGGAGAGCGGGGCGGGTAGGGGTGGGGCAGGGCACGCGGGGTCGGTGTGTCCCACGGGAAGCTGTTTCCCAAGGACTCGAGTCAACCCGCTGCTCACACTGGTGGCGCCAGGCCCGCCTGGCTGCGAGAAGCGCTTCTCTCCTGGGACGCGGAGCAATGGCAGCAGGGCTCGAGGCCGCATCTGGTCCTCAAGGGCCCCAGGAAACCGCCCAAGGCGGAGAGTGTCCACACTCACGGGGGACCAGGGCTGGACGCAGGGGCAGCCCCCAGAGCCAGCCGCGTGGGCTCCTCCGGGTCGGAGGTGTCCTCGGGCCACCAGGAGGCTGGACAGACTGCCCTGGGGTCGACTCGGACAACCCTAGACCACTGTGCCTGCCTGTGTCAGAGAGGGAGCCCACCATGAAGGGAGCCCACGATGACCCTCAGGGGCTCGGACCTGCCAGCGCGGGGCCCAGGAAGCCAAAGTGTGCAGGAGGCCCTGCTCTGCATTCATTCAAGCAGCAGGCACAGCCAGCAAACTGCAGGGAGGGCCACCTGCCCGGGGCTGGGCGCGGAGGAAAACTGTCCGAAGCTCCTCATGCAGGAAGGGGACCCGGAGTCAGGGCCGGCAGCCACCAGCAGGATGCCAGCTGGGGGTGACGGGCGAAGCCCAGAATTCACGTGGAAACGCAGAGACCCAAGACAGACATAAGAAACGTGAAAAACCAGAAGCTGGCGGACCCATACCTCCTATTTCAAAACTCGCTGTGAACTGCAGTTACCAAGACCCTCTGGTCCTGGCACATGGACAGACGAGAGATGAAGAAAACAGAAATGAGAGGCCAGGAGAAAGTCTATATGTCTACAGTCAGGTAGGGTGGGGGACTACGCTGAACCAGCAAGGCGGTGCAATGGGGGGATCAGTCCTTCCAACAAACAGTGCTGGGCAGCAAGACACGCACACACCCGGGACCCAGGGCGCCGCCCAGCTCCCACGAGGCACAGAAGCACAGTCGGGATGAGTCTAGGAGCTGCGTGCCGGTGCGCCCAGCTCACACGAGGCACAGAAGCACATTCGGGATGAGTCTAGGAGCTGCGTGCCGGTGCGCCCAGCTCACACGAGGCACAGAAGCACAGTCGGGATGAGTCTAGGAGCTGCGTGCCGGTGCGCCCAGCTCACACGAGGCACAGAAGCACAGTCGGGATGAGTCTAGGAGCTGCGTGCCGGTGCGCTTACTCAGGCCCCACTCCGTGCGACCCCAGGGGCTGCAGCCGCTGGGCTCCTCTGTCCACGGGATCCTCCAGGCAAGAAGACTGGAGTGGGCTGCCATGCCCTCCTGCAGGGGGTTTTCCTGACCCAGGGATCCAACCCAGGTGTCCTGCGAGGCAGGCGGATTCTTTACTGTCTGAACCACCTAAGTCAAGGTGAATCTAGAATCTGCATGGAAGAGCTAAAACTGTTAGCTTTAGAGGAAAGACAGGAATAAATCTTCACGACTTTGGACTGGCAATGGGCTCTGTTCTCTCTGCTCTCTCTCCCTCTTGTCTTCCCTGTATTTTTTAAACTGAAGTATAGCTGATTGACTGGAGAAGGAAATGGCAACCCACTCCAGTGTTCTTGCCTGGAGAATCCCAGGGATGGGGGAGCCTGGTGGGCTGCCGTCTCTGGGGTCGCACAGAGTGGACATGACTGAAGCAACTTAGCAGCAGCAGCAGCAGCAGTGCATACTCAGTCACTTTGGTCGTGTCTGACTCTGTGCGACCCCATGGACTGCAGCCCACCAGGCTCCTCTGTCCACGGGATTCTCCAGGCAAGAACACTGGAGTGGGTTGCCGTGCCCTCCTGCAGGGTGCCTTCCCGACCCAGGGATCCAACCCGCATCTCCTGAGTCTCCTGCACTGCAGGCGGGTTCTTCACCGCTGAGCCACCGGGAAGCCTTGTGTTTGGCAGTGTGCACCTGTTAATCCCAAATTCCCGAGTCGCCTGCCCACCTCCGCCCTGCGTAGCCCGTAGCTCTGTTTTCTGTGTTTGTGGGTCTGTTTCTGTCTCATGAATAGGCTCACTTGCACCGCACTGTAGGCCCACATGTGAGCGACACGTGTGTTTCTCTGACTTACTCACTCAGTGTGTTTCTCTCTAGGTCCGTCCCTGCTGCTGCAAACGGGGTTCGCTCGTTCTCTTCACACTGAGCAGTATTCCATGTGCGTGTTCACCATGCCCTCCTTATCCGCGCATCTGCCTGTGGACACGCAGGCTGCCTCTGTGTCTTGGCTGTTGTGAACACTGCCGCTGTGACTGACAGCAGGGCGCAGGCCTCTGCTTGATCAGCTCTTGTCTTTTCCAGGTGCGTGCCCAGGAGTGGGCCTGCAAGATCCGAGGTGGCTCTGCTTCTAATTCATAAGGAACCTCCACACTTCCCCACAGTGGCTGGACCAGTTCACATTCCCCCTGGCAACAGCTTCTTACATGTGACATCCGAAGCACAACCAAAGGAAAAACAAACAAGCTGGACTTCGTCAATGTTTGGAACGCTAGGGCTTCAAAAAGACCCTACCAAGGGTGTGAAAAGAAAGCACGAAGAACGAGAGAAACATTTGCAAATCGTGTGTGTGAGAAGAATCTACAACCAGAATGTGCACAGAAAAGTTCAACAATTAAGGAAAATTGTAAACGGGCAAAAGATGTAAATAAATGCTTTTCCAAAGTAGGTGAACAAACAAACAAACACCCAAGAGGCACATGGCAGGGGGAGGCGGGACGTTCAGGATCATCGGTTGTCAGGGCAACGCAGATCGATGCGCTGCACGCCCAGCAGGGCGGCTGGACTCAAACAGGCGAATAAAAACAAGTGTTTCTGGATGTGGAAAAACCGGAACGCTTGCGTGTTGCTGGTGGGAATTCAAAACGGTGCAGACACTCCGGGAAGCAGTCTGGCAGTTCCTCGAGAAGCTATACACGGCTATCCTGTGACTCAGCAACTCCACGCCTGGATACATACCCAAGGGAATCTAAAACATGTTCACACAAAACCTTAAACACGAATGTTCGCAGCCACACGATGCATAAAACCCACACGTCCATCAGCTGCTGGACGGACAGAGTGTGGTCTGCGCTTCTGCGAGGTGGCGCTCAGTCGTGAACGGGGCAGATTCTGCTACACGCACGACGTGGATGAGCCCTGACCACGGATACGAAAGAGCAGTCAGATCAGGTGTCCGAAGCCGTGTGCAGGAAGCGTCCAGAATAGCCCGATGCACAGACAAGGGGTGGACCAGTGGAGACGAGGGTCTGGGGTTGGGGGCGGGCAGTGACCGCCGACAGTGTCCCAAGGGCGGGGCCGTGTGGCGGCTGCTCAGCCTGGAGAACACGTCAACAGGCTGAGTGGCAGGCTCAGGAAGAGCGGGACGCAGGGTCTGAAGCTTGTCTCGACGTTTGGATGATAATGCGTGTGTGTGTGAGTCACTCAGTCATGTCCGACTCTGCAACCCCCATGGACTGTAGCCCATCCGGCCCTTTGTCCACAGGATTCTCCAGGTAGGAATGCTGGAGTGGGCGGCCCTGTCCTCCATAGACGATGGTAACAACGAGTGAACGCAGCCAGTGCAGACCTCCCGGCAGAATGACGGGCCCTCCACGGCGGGAAACCTTCACAATACGTGGGCCGCAGCTCGGGGGCGAGACCGGATGGGGGTCCAGGCCTAAGGGGCCACGCGGGAGGGAGCCACCGCGGCGCCTACCCGACAGCAAGCACAAAGGCCAGGGCACAGCACCCCAGGCGTGCTGAGCGGGTTTCCTCCAGAGCCAGGAGGGACCCCACCACCTGCTCTGGCTCAGCAGCAGCTCACCAGGTCCTTAAGGGACCCCGAGAGGAGGAGAGGCCACTCGGGGGCCTGAGGGTGCCAGGCTGGGGCTGAAGGGGCAGCAAGGAGAGGCTCCGCGTTGGGGATGCTGAGTGCCTGCTCCCTGCGAGGTCACGCAGCCGTGGGCCCTGGCACCTCCCGGGAATGGGGACCCCACGAGGACAGGAAGAGCTTTGGCCAGGGCCCTGGCGGAGTGGATCTTGGAGGGAGCCCGCGAGCGCACAGAACTCAGCCGACAGAGGGCGCTGGGCTGCGGGGACGCGCCATCCGGGCCCCGCTCCACCTCAAACAGTCCAGAAGCTCGAGTCCAGGCCCAGGGACTCAGCAGCCCGTCCCCAACAAGGCAGGACTGGCCTGGAGGTGCCTTCGCCCAAGATCCGCTCGCCAGGACACACGGACAGACATGCAGCCAGGCTCTGGACGGGGCACCGCGCCCGCCCGCCCCGTTCCAGAGAAGCAGACCCAGCACAGGGGCGCAGTTCTGCGGCCCCACCTGGCGGGCTCTGCTGGGCAGTGAGGACTCCGTTCTCTTACTAATCATCAGAACCTTGTTTTGTGTCCACAGCACAGGTCTGTGGCGCAGCAGCTGCCCAAAACACTGAGGTCTCCCCAGGGTCCATCTGGGCCGGTGGCTAGAAGGCAGCACCCTGCAGAAAGCAGAGGAGGCGCTTTGGGGTACTCCGGGGCTTGCCACGTGACTGCCCTTATGAAAAACAAACTCTCAGGGTCATCACGGCGCACAGACGTCAATTTCCCCGGAAGCTAGGACAAATTCCCAGCTTTCTGAGTGGAGAGGCCACACACTGGTGCTTCCGCTTTGCCACCCTGGGCTCCTTGGGCAGCCCTCCGGAGGGATCCCCTGAACCTGGCGCACTTCCAGGGGCTGGCGGTCTCCAGCAGCACCCCTGAGCGGTCAGAGCGCGCGCCCTCCCGGGTCTGAGTCCCCGCATCCTCCCCTTCCACACCGACTCGTACCAGTTGTTAAACACGCAGACGGGTCACAGGCAGCTCCCTGGAGGAGGGAGCCAACCGTCCACACTGAGGCCTGGCCCCGCGCGTCCCCTACAGGGCCCTGGGCCTGGCATGATCAGATGCACAGACCATTACGGTCCTGCAGCGCCGGCTTCCAGCTCACCGCCCACGTGGGCCAGGCCAGCCCACGCCAGCCACGTGGCCTCACACGCCGGCTCCCCGCTTCCTGCACTGCTCCAGCCCACAACGGCCCCAGCGGCCACCCTGCCTGAGCTCGCCGGCTGACTCCCATGTCCCAGAGCCTTTAGGACCCAGCCCTGCATCCCAGCCCAGGAGACGCTCTGTGGTCTCTGTGTTCAGGGCGTCGCCTGAGCGAGTTACTGCCGAGGTCCCTGATGGTCTCCGGCTTGCACTCAGCAGCCAGGGCGGCCTGGGACCGAGCACGAGGTATGAGCCAGGGGGTCCGAGTCAGCGCGCCCTCTGCCCTGTAAGCAAAGGGCGTCGGGAGCCCGGCCCCAGAGGGCGACGACCGGGGGATGCGCCGGCCCCGCAGGCCATGTGCAGGCGGACCTGTGGGCTCCTAGAGCCTCCTGGACCCTGAGCCTCGGGACCCCCAGCAACCTCCTCCAAATACTCCTCCCACTCTCAGAACGCCCCTCCCAGACCCTGCCCCCCCAGGCCCCACCTGCCCGGCCTCTCCCTGGGCCACAGACCCCTGCTCCGTCAGCCAGGGACGGGAGGGGCAGGCATGAGGGGTGTCGGGCCGGGGGCAGCTCACGAGAGGCCACCAGTTCAGAGACGCCCGGACGGGCTTTGGGGCCGGGCTGGTGGGAGTGCGGCTGGGGGAGGGGCACACCTGCAGGGTGCCCAGTGAGCTCCCCTGGGTGGGCAGCTGCGCTAAACGTCCTCAAAGACGAGCCTCTGAGGGGCTGGTGTCACCGCATACCTACGCTCGGCGGAGGCTGGCCCCGAGGCCCGGGAGCCCTGGGCCGCCCGCACCCCCTGCCCCGTGCCCCCTGCAGCCCCCGTGTCCCCAGGGCCACGCACACAAGGCCGAGGTCCTGGGGGCCGCTGCTCGGCCACCAAGGTGAGCCGCCACCTGCTCTCCTGAGACAGCCCTGTGTCCGCCCCGCCGGCCAGCTCCCGCCACATGCCCCGTGTCCTGCCAGCTGCCTTGATAACCACGACAGCGTCCCGGCTGGCCTGCGCCCCCACCCCCGCCTGGGCCGCTCACCCTGCAGGCGGCCGGGAGGGAAGCAACGCCTCGGCAAAAACAGGAAGTTACAACAGATCTGCAAACTGCGACAGGGATGGAGGAGAAAACAAAAGCAAAACAGCTGTCCCCACAAGCTTGCTGGTTACTTGGACAGATGTCATTCTTAACAGAGTGAGCCCAACAGAAAGGCAAGCCCGCGTCACCTCGAGTTCCAGCACAGCCACCGCAAGTCGCACTCCGCCCTGTGGAGAGGGGTGGACGGCCTGCGCTGGGCCGGGCGCGTGCCCCGAGGCGCCCCAGCTAAGCCCTGGGCAGAGACGCAGTGGGGAGAGCACCCGGACGCCAGCAGGCAAACCGGGACGGTGGGCCTCCCCGGCCCTTCCTGGCGGTCTCCCAGGGCAGGGGCCCCAGCAACGCTGCGGGAGGAGCCCACGAGGGTGCTGGCAGTGCTGATGGCTAGAGCCGGGGCTGCCCCCCATGCCCGGGCTCACCGCGGGGCCAGAGCGCCCCTGCCCAGCTCTCCACCACCCATGCGGAAGCTGCCCCGAAGCCCCTGAAGGCGGGACAGGTGCTCGGAGCGGGGGTCTCAAGCCTCTGGCCCAGCCCAGGTGGTCCCCAGAGCAGCCCCTCTGGGAGGACACAGGGTCCTGAGCCCCCTCCCCAGGGACGCAGGCCCAAGCAGTGACTGTCGTACCCCACAGACCTCCGCAGAGGCCCAACGTGCAGAAATGACCACTGGGTCAGACACAGACGGCAAGAGGCCGGGCTGGGCTGGGGGCAGGCCTCTCGGAGCCTGAACACCTGCCCCCACACGGGGACCAGAGGCAGACGCTGTTCCTAAAGGGGACGGCACAGGCCACAGGGCCGCCTCTTGCTCTTCCAGCACCAAGTGGCCGGAAACACGGGCACCTGACCGCACGCTGCGGCCCTGTGCAACACTGCCCTCCCCGCCCTCGAGCCCAGACGGGCACGGACATAGGGACCCTGTGCCCGGGGGCAGGCGAGGCACCCGCAGGCCAGTGGGAGCTGACCCGAGGCCACGCTGGGCTCACGGCTCCTCTGCCAGGAGAGAAGGCAGTGGGGTGGGCGTGGGGGTCAGCCCCTAACCTGGGGAAGTGCGCCCCGCATCGGGGTCAGCAGGAGGGGGCACGCCTGAGCCCTCCCCTCGCACAGACTGAGCAGCCCACCCCCTGGCAGAGCGCGGGACTCGGCCGGCATGCCAGCCCCTCAGGGAGGGGTGCTGTCCGTCACCCCTGGCCACAGCAGAGCCCCGGACGGTGGCCCCGTGCTCCCACAAGACACTGCTCAGAGGGGCGCCCCCGTCGTAACCCACTGCTGTCCGGGCGAAGCAGGCCTCTCGTGGGGGATTCTGGCTCCCTCTACCCCCCCACCCAGGGAGTGAGAAGGGTGACCCCCAAGGAGCCGCTGCTGTCCACACAGTCAACAGTTTGCCAAAAACCACCCGTGAAACGTGGCAAACTGTGCACCTGTCGGACGCCGGCTGGTCTGTCCAGCCAGCAGAGCAGCGCTCGGCAGGAGGGCCCCAGACAGCCCGAGCCGTGGGACCCTCAGTGACGACAGCTGGGGGGTGAGCAGCTGGGGGCTCAGCCCCGCAGGCGGCCAGGAGGGCTGGGCTTCAGGCTGGATGGTGGGGACCGCTGCACGGCGGCAAACGTTTGTTCTCAGACCGAGGGCTCCACTCTCGCAGGGCAAGCTGCCGGAAATGTGAGTCCGTCTGCCCTGACAGCCACACCTGTGCACCGACCGCCGAGGACAGCTCTGACACTGGGCCCTGATGCCCACAAGGTGCCAGGCAGGGGGCACTTGCCTTCCCCAGCTCAGCCCCCGCCCAGCTCTGACAGGGTCCAGCCGGCCAGAGGGCTGGCTGCAAGTCTGGTTACACGGCCATTGGGGCGGGATCCCAAACCCAGCCCCGCACCACTGGTCAGAGGCCAGCAGGCCCGATCACCCTAAAACATGACAAAAACCCAGGAGCTTGTAATTAATGGGGGGGCAGAGAAGGCAGCAGAGAGCTGGGCAGTGACCTGTGCCGAGGGTACATGTCTGCCACCCCAGGGGCCGGGACTCCTGGACTGATGCCAAAGCACGGAGATGGGAGAACGCGGGTGGTCAGATCTGTCGTGGACGCCTCTCACATCCCTCCGGCAGTGCCCAGGAGTTGAGTACAGTCACCTGTAACCTAGTCTTAAGTAGACTGGGTGGGGGAGGGGGGTCAGTCCTTGAAAACCATGTCACAAGGGTACATCCTCAGGGCCTGGCTCAGGGCTGGTATGCACTAAACTGGACACACTAACCAGAAGGAAGGTCAACCACCCTGATCACAGGTGGGCACCCACTTCTGCTAGCCCCACTTGTGCTGGGGGTAAAGAGTCCAACATTCATGAAACTCACACTGTAGGGGGAAAAATGCCATGGGAAAATTAATGGATAAGAAGTTAACAGATAAATGAAAGGCATAAGATGCTCAGAATACAGTATAAATCAATAATAGAGCAAGCCCGTTACCAGGCCCTGCATAGACGCTGAGTGTAAGGGCTGCAGCCTCCTGATCGCCCACCCACTGACACTCCAGTTTGCCAGCAGCAGTGGGAAGAGGATGCTCTGCTGGGGGAGGGGAGGTGCAGCTGAAGGCGCTCGTGTGGGCGCAAGCCAGGGTCACGCGTAGGGACCCCTGGGAAGGAGCGCGTGAGCATGCTGGGACGTCCTGCTGGCCACACCCGTGGTGAGGGGCCCGCCAGGAAGCCTGAGCACACCCAGCCTGGGACACGGGCGAGGACAAGGCTGCGGCCCACCGAGGCCTCGTGGGGACGGCCGGGACAGGCCGGGCAGCGCCAGGGCCCCACACCCGCCGGGCACCCCGTCGCCCCATGACCCCTGGCGGCCACCGCGCCACTGTCCCTCCTCCCTGCCTGAGGCACAAACGGCCCAGGGTCTCGAGGACCCACGCTGACCCATGGCCGCACTCCCAAGACGGCTGGGCTTCTTACTCAAGGCAAAGCAAAGCTCCGTGAGCCTGGGCAGCGCCATGTGCGTCCCTGATGGTCAGGACCCCTCGCCCTGCACGGGACGGTCAAGACCCCTCGCCGTGCGCGTCCCTGACGGTCAGGACCCCTCGCTGTGCGCGTCCCTAACGGTTAGGACCCCTCGCCGTGTGCACAGCCGCCCACCCCGACTCGTTCCAGGAGCTCGGGGTCTGGCGCTGAGCAGGCGGTGTCCTGGGTCAGGTGCAGGGCGCCCCCACACCCCGCGGCCCTCGCTGCTCAGCCCGCTCACATCCTCCCGCAGTGCAGCCTGAGCCCCACACCGTCCCCATCCCTGCACACACAGTGACCCGAGGGGACCCCTGCCCCAGCGCCATGTCCATCTCCCAAAGAAACCTGCTGCACCTGGTTTGTTTTAGAAAACAGGTCTCATCACCAGAACTAAGTGGATGCAGAGACCATGACTGAAGAAGGGTTGGGAAGACCCCAGGAAGTCCGGGATGCTCCCCAGACAGAGGCCCACATGTGCCCAGCCTCACCCAGACGGCCAAAGGTCCCCACAGGCTCAGGAACACGCGGGCGACCCCTACCCTCCAACTCCGGAGTCACAGAAACCCTCACACAGCAACAGCGTGGGTGACGCCTCTCGTCACTGCGACAGCCTGCAGCCCTGCGCCGGCCCGCGTCTCAGCCGCACTGGGGAGCGGCCCTTCACCCACACGCATCGCCGAGGGCGAGGCCCCCAGTGTCCCCGGGAGTGGGCTGTCCCGCAGCTCAGAGCCCGTGTCCCGCAACTCAGAGCCCGTGTCCCACGAGCTCAGAGCCTGTGTCCTCTGGGGTGGGCCGTCCCGCAGCTCAGAGCCTTTCTCGGGGCGCACCGCCCACCCCAGCCAGCACAAGAGCTCATGTCTAGTCACCCTCAGGCTCATCAGCAGAGCGCCCCGGGCCCCGATTAACTGAGGCAGCCACGTCCGTGTCCACTGGGGAATGCGCCACAGTCTCGCCCCTCCCCCTCCCCCTCCCCGGGCCCACGACCACCCCCCTGAAACTCACTCAGGTGGGAAGGGGCCCCAGCCCCGCAGACACAGAGCGAGCAGGGCCATGGCCCAGGAGACACAGAGCGTGGGGCTGAGACGCCCCTCAGACTCGCCACTGCCTTTCAGACCAGCCTCCCAGCCCCATGCTGACCCCCCTGCATAGGACCCCATTCCTGGACGGGGCCCACCCCCCAGCAGATGCTGCCACCCTGCTTCCCGCCCCTGCCCACCGGGGCAGGCACTGGGGGGTCCACATTGAAGGAGCTGTTCTGCCCTGGCTCCTCAGCAAGGCTCGCCCCCTCCCCTAGGCAGCCTCCCTGCTTCCTCATCCCTACTCCTGGGTCAGACGGCGGGTTCCCTGAATGAGGGATGTCTCCTGGGGGCAGGCCTGGTCTGAGTTCTGTAACTTCCGAATCAGACCTGACACGTCGTGGAATCACCCCCAGCAGGAGCTCCCTTCCCAGAAGCAAACGTCCACCTGAGATGACCCTGGTCAGCAGCAGCAGCCCCTCCTCCCCCGGAAGGCTCGGTCCACGTGCCAACGGAGCGCACGAGGCGGGCCCAGAGCCTGACCGCGCGGAGGGACACAGCCTGAGAGGCAGCGGGTGTGAACACGCCCCGGGACCCCATCCTTCAGGGCTGTTCCCCCAGCTGCCCCGCAGGGCTCACGCCACCGGGTTCAAAACACAAAACATCCGAGACGTTAAAGCTGAGCCGCATCTCTGCCACAGTAGCCTCCGGCCTCCCCCAGCGTCTGCAGCGCCGATGAATGAGGAAAGGCCGCAGGTGACCATGCGCGCCGGCGGCCAGCCAGGGATGGCGGCAGACGGAGGGGGCAGGGACGCCTGTGGACAGACGACGGGCTGCAGACCCCAGGCGCACCGCGGCGGTGGGACCGTGGCTCACTGAGGCCACGAGGAGGTGTGTAGTGCAGGCACGGCCTCTTCACCTGGGGGAGCAACCCCGAAACCCCACCAGGCTGAACCCCACCACACTGGAGCCGGGTGGGACCCCATCTACAGAGAGACCCAAACTCGGGCACACAAACAAAATTCCCACAGGGGAAGGACGCGGAGGTCCCAGGTCAGAGGCAGCAAAGCCAGGACGCAGAGACACCTCCCGCTGCCGTCTCTCCCCCACAGCCGTCCCCACGCTGCCGGGGGCTCGGAGAGGTCTGCAGAGAGGCCCGGGGCTCAGCCTCACCCTGGCCAGCGCCACAGCCCTCGAGGGCCTTGGGGCTGAAGGGACAGTGCAGGAAGCACCGCCTCTGAAACTGAGACACGCCACCGTCCTCGAGGAGATCTGGCCACCGGTCCTCAGCTCTGGCCAAATGCTCTGGCCCTTCCCTGGGGCTGGGGGCTCCTCCTACCTCCTGGGCGTCCGTGTACAGAGCTAGTGAAAGACCAGAGTCCCAAGAGACGAGCTCCCTTGAAGCAGCACGCCATCCTGGGAGGCGGGGCAGAGGCCCAGAACAAGACTTGGAGAAAAGACGGGGGACGCTGGGCGCTGGAGGATGAGCAGAAATCGGAACCCTCGAGCTGGGCTGGCGAGGACGCAGAGCGCACGATGCTGCACAATGGCCGGCAGTTCCTCAAAAGGCTCAGCGCGAGTCACACAGGCCCGGCCGACCCCTGTCCCAAGAACGGGCCCAGGAGAAGCAGAACGTGCATGGAAGGCCGCCCAGACACCCAGCGCCGGCAGGGGACAAACGGCCGGACGGCAGAGCGGTCCTTGGCCACCAGAGTGACGGACACGCTGACATCCAGCTGCTGAGCTCTGAAAATGCCAGCCAGCTGCTCTTACAAACTCACGAGACACCCAGGACAGGCAGACACACAGAGACAGGAAGCAGACAGGTGCTGACCAAGGGCTGGGGGCTTCTGGGGAGACGGCGGCAATTAGGGGGAGGGGGCAGCTAAGGCGTACGGAGTGTCCTTTCCAGAAAACAAGTTTACGCTGACTGTGGGGACAGTCACACAGCTGTGTGACTCCAGAAACCGCTGGGCTGTACACCTCCCAGGAATGAAGTCCATGTACGTGAATGACGCCTTGGTGAAGCCATCACCAAATGCAGCTCCTCCAAGAAGTGGGGGGACTCCCCCCATCAGAGCAAGTGAGAGGGCTGGGACCAAGGCCGGCCCTGCATGAGGCCCCCATGGGCCCCCTGCACACAGGGCTGGGGAGGCGGAGACAGAGCTGGAGGGGGACCCAGGGCAAGGGGCTTTCAGGACGGAATGGGAATGGGGCTACAGGGCAAACAGACGATGCTGGAGGGAGACGCACAGGTGAATGAGGCGCCCAGCCCGGCACAGGGGCTCCCAGACCCCAACACACAGCCGGCGGCAGCCCCAGGTCCGGGCACAGAGAGGGCTGCTCCCAAGCAGACAGGGGGAGGTGGGAGACGGCTCAAGGCTGATGCGGCCGGGAAGGCACAGCAGGACCGGTGCTCCAGGCAGACACCCAAGAGCGAGCCGCGCTCTCAGAACCCCGCTGTTGGCTTCATCTCCTTCCCAAGAAGCAGCCTTACCATGTAAGGGTGGGACCGCGCTCTGAAGCCACAGCTGCAGGAATCCACCTTCCCAGCTAACTTCTAGCAAAAAAAAAAGCCCACCACGTAAAGAACCAACAGCTAGCAGCCTCGCTCGTCTAAAGTCAGCAAAGCAGTCAGGTGAGGGGTCTTGCCAGCAAGCGGCTCGGGGCAGCAGGAGCCCAACCGGCGACTGCGGACAGCCTTGGGCTCCCTGGGGCGCGGGGGGCAGCCCCCTGCTGCATGCTCGCCCCCAGCCAGGATGGAGGCCCTGGGTCCGGGGGTGAGGCAGGTCCCAGCTTTGTCCACAGCAGGACAACCTGAGGGCTCACGCTCTATCCCACCACCTCCCGCGCGACCGGCAGGGCCTGCCAGGGCTGTGACATGCGAGGACATCTTCCTTCTAAGAGAACCTACAGCGGTCTCAGTTTCCGCCATCCTCGGTCTCTCTGGACTGACCGGCGGGGGCTGACTGAGGACTCTTCGGGCACTCCATAATTAAGCGGGAAAAGTTTGAGAACCACTGTACTATGGACTCTGCCCACCCCCAGGTGTGTAGCACTGCACAGTGGGGAGCAACACAAGGGCCCGTAGGGGACAAGATGCTCAGCCACCCGAGACCCGACGGAGCCCGGGGGGGCATGCGAGGACACAGCCGACCACAGACAGGACGCTCTGCAGCTCGCAGGGGGTTAGGGCCAAGCCACGTGGAAGTCCACATCCAGTGCTCCACGGGGTCACTGCTGGACGAGGAGGGGCAGCCAGGGGAGCCCACGGGGCTGTACCAGCAAACACAGCCACCTGTCGCTTGAGCACGAAAGGAGACCGTGCCCACCCAGCACGGCCATCCCCACCCACCCGCGTCCCCCACCCGGCAGGGCCATCCCCACCCACCCGCGTCCCCCACCCAGCAGGGCCATCCCCACCCACCCGCGTCCCCCACCCAGCACGGCCATCCCCACCCACCCGCGTCCCCCACCCCAGCAGGGCCATCCCCACCCACCCGCGTCCCCCAGGAGGGGGCCGGTGTCGCCCACCACACGGCCCGGCCACACGGCGGAGCTTGGTTTCCAGATGATGAAACTGGGCCGTCTGAGCAGCGTCAGTGCGCAGGGCGCACGCCACACAAGACAGAGTCATGGAGCAGCCCTCTTGAGGCCTCCCACGAAGCGAAGAGTCAGAGCGTCCTTTACTCAGGCAACGGCTGCTTTCCCCGGCCAGGCTCCGGGGGACTGGTCCACACCCACCCCTGCTTCTCCACGCCGCTGAGGAGGGACGGTCCTCAGCCAAGCTGCGCACGTTAAGAAAGATGTGGGTGAGGACAGACACGTCTCTCCTGGCCCTTGAGTCGAAAGCCACCGAGCAGAATTAACCTGTGCACGGCTTACCAAAACAAAGGTTCCTTCACGATACAAACAAGATGCAGCGCTCCACGCCGCCTTTCAGAAGAATGGGAAGTCGGAGAGAGGCTGGTGCTAACCAAAAGTAAACCAAGTGAGCCACTTTAACATCCATGGAGGGAAGCGTGTGTACACAGCTGAAACACAACAGAAACACTAGAGCTCGGGGTCAGAAAATTGTTGGGAAGAACGTCTGCACAGCAAAATTCTCTTCCCTTTGAGACTGAAATACCCCACCGTGCTTAATTTTCCTGACATTTCTGAGGCTCTGAAGCCACAGCTAACGGATCTGAATCATCTGAGTAAAACCATGTTAGAGTGGATGTTACTGGAAAGCCAAGAATAGAATGCTAAATATACAGACACACACCCAGACCGGGCACTTTTGTAGAAAATGATCAAACGTGAAACTAGATAAAGCTGTCCTGTCCGTGCCAGAGGCAAGCAGGTCACCCCCAGCAGGGAAGTACAGAACGCCGGCCTGGAAGCTAAAAACAGAAAAACACAAAAGTAGCGCCCACCTTTGATTAATAAAATCACTCCTCGCCTGTGCATGAACTTAGCCCAAGAAACACCTCACC
Organism: Bos taurus; assembly: GCF_002263795.3. Lineage (NCBI taxonomy): Eukaryota > Metazoa > Chordata > Mammalia > Artiodactyla > Bovidae > Bos > Bos taurus. The sequence continues at coordinate 51,081,927 of NC_037353.1, forward strand.
GAAGCTCACTGCCAGCCAGCAAAGGAAGGCAGAGGTGGAAGGCATGTTTGCCCCATGGTCTGCTTGGTCAAGGGGCCGCCCCACCGCTCATCTCCGTGGGGGTGGGGGGGTGTAGTGCGGGGCTGCCTGGAGCTCCATCTGGGCCATCACCCTCTTTTCTTAAACAAGCACGCCACTTGGAGCCGCATTCTGCTTTATTTGGGTTGGCAGTGTAAGTACCAACAGCGGGGTGGCACCGCGGCTACAACGTGAACTAGGTCAGCTTGGGCCTGCCTCCGGAGCCGGGGGAGCACCAGGCCTTGGCTGACTCTTCTCCCAGTGGCCTCGGGTGCCGGGTGGGAGGCCCCAGAAGGTAAAGGCCTCGGACAGTCGGCATCCTTTTTCTGGCCTTGAAAAGCTTCTCGCATCTTTCTCTTTAACAGGCAAGAAACATAAAGTCCTCCAGGCTTTCAACAGAAGCCCCTTGTTTGAGAACTAGAGAGATACTAAGTTACAAGGTAAAATGAGGGCGCCCACACCTGGGGGCAGCCACAGGCTAGGCAGGGAGACAGGCAGACCGGCAGAGGCCAGGGCCATGGACTAGAGAGTTGGGAGTCAGCGGCCAGAAGTCAGGCATTGGGGCCCGGGAGACACGGGCTGGGTCTGGGAACCCAGGGTTCAGGGTCAAGCTTCCTGGGTCAACACTGGGTACAGGGTGTGGGGCCCTCGAACTGGGGTTTGGAGTCAGGACTGGGGACCGTGGACAGGGATCAGGACTAGGATTTAGGGACCTGGGCTCAGGGACTGGTCTCCGGGTTCAACCCATGGAGTTTGAAGGCTGGACCTGGAGACCAGGATTCCAGGGACGGGGCTAGGCTCCCGGGTCCAGCGCTCAAGTCTCTGCCTGGGTGCCAGGGATCCGGCCCGGGTCCCGGGGTCCCAGGGCTCAGGACTCGGGGTCTGGGTCCTGGGACTTCGGGCTTCGGGACCGAGATCCTGGTCCCGGGGCTCAGGGTCCGCGGTCCGGGGGTCCGGGATCCCGGGTCCGGCGCCACACTTACGTCGTCGAAGAGCGAGCCCACGTTGGCCGTGACCAGCAGCACCGCGGTGCCCGGAGAAGCCGCCTTGCCCGCCATCGCGGCCTGGGCCGGGGCAGCCGCTCTCCGGAGCCGGCCGGCCGGGGTCTCCGCGCGCCGCGGCGTCAGCTGCGCCGAGGGCCGGCCCCGGGGCGCATCGCGGGCTCGGCCGGTCGGGCCGGGCCGGGCCGGGGTCCGGCCGCGCTCGCTCTCGATCTCCGCGGCCCCGCGCCCGTCGCTCTCCGCCCGCGATCACCGCGGCCCGGGCGCAGCCATTAGATTCGCGGCCGCCGGAGCTCCCGCAGCGCCACCGCCGCCGAGAGCAGAGGCCAGGCCCGCCCGGGCCGGGGGCGGGGCGACGGCGGGGCGGGGCCTGCGGAAGGTGGAACCGGGGTACGAGGGGCAGGGCGGGGCCTGCGGGGGGCGGGGCGGGCACTGGGGAGGGGACGGGCATGAGGGCGGGGCGGGGCGGGGAGTGCGCGGAGGGCGGGGTGGGGGGGGGGGGCATTGGAGGGGCGGGGCTTGGGAACAGGGCGGGGCCCGAAGGGCGGGGTCTGCGCGGGGCGCTCGGGAGTTAGCCTCCGCCGCGTTCCTGTCAGTCAGCGGCCGCCCCGCCTTCCCCCGCGCCGCGGCTGCGCACAGACTCCTCCCGCAGCCCATGACGTCACGGCCCTGCTCCCACAGGGCACGTCTTAAAGGGGCCGCGCGCTGCTCGTGGCTGCTGCCTAGCGCGACCCCCTGGCCCTCAGGCGAGGCTTGCGGCGGGAGCGCATGGCCCCGTGTGAACTGCGCAGGACCCGCACAGAGGAGGGCGGCGAGGCCAGGCCACCGGGCCGCGGGCTGAGGGCCGCCGGCGTGCCGGGCCGGTGGTGTCACCCAGCGCACGCCGCGCGCCCGGCGGTCCGCGGAGGAGACTGGACGCGGGAATAGGCGACAGGGAGCCGCGCTGAAGCTGGCGATGGGCGCCGTCCGCGCGGCCGATGCGGGTCGCGCGTGGTTCCGGGGGCTCTGAAGGCGCCTGGCCGACGGCCTCCTCCCAGCGGCGCTGGGCTCCGGGGGCGTGTCCAGAGGGCGTGTCCAGGGGGACAGTGTCGGGGTGGCGGGGGGAGAGTGTCCGGGGGGACAGTGTCGGGGAGGGGGGAGAGTGTCCGGGGGGACAGTGTCCAGGGGGCGTGTCCAGGGAGACAATGTCCAGGGGGGACAGTGTCCAGAGGGCATGTCCAAGGGGACAGGGTCCAGGGGGCGTGTCCAGGGGGACAGTGTCCAGGGGGAGTATCCAGGGGGACAGTGTCCAGGGGGCGTGTCCAGGGGGAGTGTTCAGGGGGGACAGTGTCCAGGGGGGACAGTGTCCAGGGGGAGTGTTCAGGGGGGACAGTGTCCAGGGGACACAGGGCAGGGCATAGCCCTGCGGGGAAGCCGTCCCCTCCTGCCCGCATAAAGCCTGTCCGGTCCCCGCGGCGGCTGGCTGTGGACCAAACGTGTCCCCAGAGTCCCCAGATGAGGCCCACTCCCAGTGTGGCCGCCTGTGTGACCTGCCTCTGGAGGTTAATTAAGGTTACAGGCGGTGATGAGGGTGGGACTGTTTCTCAACAGCCTTGCTTCTATAAGAAAAGACCCAGGGCACTCGCTTCCCCCCACCAGCTCCCAGTTTGGACAGAAAACAAGAAGAGGTCATGGGAACACAGTCTGCCGGTGGCTGTCCACAAACCAGAAACAGAACTGGAAGAAAAAAATCACTGTCGCTTAGGTGCAGGCTGTGGTGTTCGGGCTCGGCAGTGTGAGCTGACTGACACTGCGTCTCTCTTGCTTTTTGACAGGAGCAGCCCGGGCCGAGGGCACCCTCACAGAAGCTGGTCCGGAGCCCTCGCTGCCGCCCAGAGCCTGTCCTGGGCAGTGGCATCGCCCCCTACCTCGGCTGTTTTCTCCCTCCTGCCCCAGTTCACTGCGGTCAGGAGCAAACCCCACTGCACACGTGCACACCCACACACACATTCACTCTGAGACTGTGCCTAGGTTAGGGGAAACTAGAGAGACTCTAACCCCTTGCCCCCAGCCAACATCGCGCCGACCTCAGGGATGTCCACGCTGAATACCAGGCCTTCTGGCCGCTCAAGCCTCCATCACTCCAAGATGGCACCCCTTCCTCTCCCGCTCCAAGTCGTCAACAGGTCCTCCCACCCAGGGATGCCCTGACCCCTCAGCAGGGGAGGATTTGTAGTCAGAGGTGTTCCCGCTGGGTCGGCAGGCCTCCACACCTATTCCTCCTCCCTCTGGCCACCCCGTCCGTGTGGCTCCAGCTGCTCTGCAGCCACCGTTTCCTTCCCTCTGTCCGCTCCCTTTGCTGCAGACCTGGTCCTTAGAGTCGGGCCGTCTCTCCCCAGGGCCAGTGGGCTGCTCCCTCCCAGGCCCTCAGAGCACAATGGGGACCCTCACTGTGATCACGGTCTCCTAATTCAGCCGTGCGCCCGGGTGCCTCACTGGACAGGGCCATCTCAGACCCAGCTCATGGCCACAGATTCCTGATTGCTGCTGTCTCGGACCCGCGACCATGGCAGGGTCCAGGCCACATGCCCTGGGGGTGACTCAACCAGCTTCTTCCGGCTTGTCAGGCTTCTCAGTGTCCCTGGTTGCATCAGACCCCTCTGACCCCTGCCGCCGCACCCCACTGACCCCTGCCACCTCACCCCACACATCCATGTCACATCACTCACCTCACCATGGAAACCAGACTCTCCGGTCCCCTCGGCCTGTCAACTGCCTCCCGTCCCGCACCACGTGGCACAGCCTGTCACAGAGAAACATCCAGAAACATGTATTGCGTGAATCGATGACATGCAGGAGTCATCTCCATGCCCAGGGCCAGGGCTGCCCAACCTTCAGAGTGAAACTGAATGTTGACCACCTGTGTTAGAAGCCACGTTCACGAAATCGTTTTTGCTCGATGCCCTTCTTTGCCTTTTGAACATTGTTCTGTGTTTGTTACCTTTGCAATAATAGTAAGGAAAAGGAGGAGGAGAAAGAAGTTCTGCAAAGTTTCAGGAGAGAACTGGCCCGCCTGCCTTGGCTTTCTGCCTTTGATCATCTACATAGAAAATCCTCAACAATCTACAAAACATGCCACTGAAAAAGTGAATTTAACAAGTTCATGGAATTCAAGTCAGTATTCAGAAATCAGTTGTACAGCTATATATCAGAATGAACATTGGAAGAATAAAATTTTAAATCATTTCCATTTATAATCGTGAGAAAGTGAAAATGTGTAGGAATAAATGTAACAAAAGGTATACAAGAAACCTGCAAAACATGGAGAATTAAAGGTAAAGAAGATCTGAGGACTGCCCTGGAGGTCCAGTGGTTAAAACTCTGCTTTCCAATAAACGCAGGGGGTGAGCGTCAATCCCTAGTTGGGGAGTTAAGATTCCACACACCTCACAACCAAAAAATCAAAACATGAAACAGAAGCAACACTGTAATAAATTCAACAAAGGCTCTAAAAATGATCCACATCAAAAAAATTTAAAGAACATCTAAGTAAATGGGGAGATACAACGTATTTGTGGGTTGAAAAATTCTGAGATGTGAAAATGTCAGTTTTCTTCAACTGATGCCCAGATTTCATGCAATCCCACTCTAACCTCAGAAAGCTTGTTTTGTTTGATTTTCTTTAGAAATTAACAGGTCGATTCTAAAAGATATATGGAGAGGTAAAATACGTAGACGAGATAAGAGAGTTGTGAAAAGAGCAAAGCTAGTGTCCTCACATTGCCTGGATGGAGCCTGACCATGAAGCTACAGAAACAAGGACGGTTCCGTCGGCAGGGCAGACACGTGGATCCGAGGGCAGAACAGGGAACCTGTGTCTGTGTGGTCATCAGTTTAGACAAAGGAGCCAAATCTATGGGGAAAGGCTTGTCTTTTCCACTGACGGTTCTGGGATCCACTGGACATCCATGTGAAGCCAAGTAAAGCTTGATGCACATGATATCAAAGGGACCTAGAAACGGATCATAGACCCAGCACAGCAGCTCAAGCTTCTAGGGACACTTGAGGGTATTTCTGGGACTTGGGGCTGCGCAGGCTTTCTTAGCGAGGACACCAAACTCGCTGCTTATAAACGAAAGAGAAAAAGAAAAAAATGCATTTTATTGAAATTTTAAAACTGTGTTCTTTGAGAAACAATGTTAATAAAATAGAAAGAGGCACCCTTTTAATGCTCCCGCGTCCATCAGGAGAATGGGCGGAGTGAGAATCCTGGAGCCCACACACAACGGAATAATGCTCAGTGACAGAAACGACACAGGCCAGGCTCGGGTGCTCCAGACACAAACGCATCACTCTTTCTGTGACTTCTGAAGAGGGCACCTCTGTCCCCCGTGGCTGCGGGTCCCAGGGTGGGAGAGGGTTGCATGCCAGGGGCAGATGAGGGAGCTTGTTGGGAGAAGGAAACATCCGTGATGTTGGTTGCAGTGGTGGCGATCGGCGCTGTATACGTTTGTTGAAACTCGCAGAACTGTCCACTGAGCACGCGTGCATTTCACTGTAAGAAAACCTCAAGAAGGTGGATCTGAACCATTTGGAAAGGAAAATAGACTAACCATTATGATTGTGCACATCTACAATTTCTTTTTTAAAGATTTTCACTACTTTATTTTTTATTTTATTAATTTACTGATTTTTGGCTTCTCTGAGTCTTCGCTGCCGCAGGCAGGCTTCCTCTAGCTGTGGCGAGCAGGGGCTTGTCTTACCGCAGAGCGTGGGCTCTAGGGCAAACAGGCTCAGTTGCCCCTCCGCACGTGGGATCTTCCCAAACCAGGCAGGGGTCAAACCCTTGTCCCCTGCATCAGCAGGCAGATTCCTTACCTCTAGGCAAGTCCCATCTGCAATTTCTTACACATGATAACATAAACTCAAATCCTCTAAAACTGGGACGTTCTTCTTTAGTTTGTTTATTGGCATAACCTGGAAAGTACGGCAAGCTGGAGTCTTCCCAGCCCGAGAATCCCTGTGTGTCTCCCGTGCAGACGTGGTTCCCCGACCCCTGCTCTTCGGGTTGCGCGGTATGTGCGGTATGCAGAAATCTAAATCTTTCTAAAATCTGCACCTAAATTCCATCTGGTCCCAAGGGTTTCGGGTGAGAGATATGGAGCTTGAATTGTGACAGCGCCTGAGAAGACAGACCGGTTCAGACCTGCACTTTCATTCTGAGAAAATGCCCTCCAGCCTCTGGAAAAGGGACAGCAAGGGGCTGTTCTCCATCACCCACCCCATCCCCCCAGCCTCCCGGGGGTCTGATCAGACCAGAGCCCAAGGAGCTGCAGGCACCTGGTGGGGGGTGGGGGCGGAGGGGCGCCTGGCTGTGAGACTGGCCTGGGGCCCAGAGCGGTGTCAACAACACAGCTCCGCTGAAGAAACGGAGCCTCCAAGCGAGGGGCTCACTATCCCGAGCTCCAGCAGCACCTTACGCAGCTCTGCAGGGCTGGGAGGAGGCTCGGGACGCCTGTCCTGACTTCAGAGGCCCTTCACAGCTCCTCCTCTAGGTCCCCTGCAGGGCTGGGAGGAGGCTCCGGACGCCTGTCCTGACTTCAGGGGCCCTTCACAGCTCCTCCTCTAGGTCTGTGCTCGCCGCTCCGTAAAATTAAGAGCGTCATCACTGTTCCCAAACTTCTAAGGTTTGGGGCAACCTGCCGGCCTGGGCCTCGCAGTCTGGACCCTTTGGCCACTCACCCCCAAACGCTGACCATCCTGACCTTCCCCTCGCAGCCTGGCCTAGGGGTGAGCCTGGCGCTTGACTTTAGGGGGAATAGAGTGAACCGCGGTTCCTCGGGGCAGAGTCTCAGCGAGCCCTGCTGTCTGGGGAGGGTGCCTAAACCCCGCCCCCTTGGCATAAACATATCGCTGACAGGGCCAAGTTATTTACATAAAATTATGTAGACAGAAATGCTGGCCTCTCTGTGATTCTAGCAGGCAAGTGCTCACACATCCATCAGGTGGGCTCCCCGGGTATGGCTGCCCAGGCCAAGGGACCGCCAGCCAGGGTTAATTAACCCTCTGTAGTCAAAGGACAAGTAGGTTCCAGAATCGCTGAATCCTGAATGATAACTGAGACAAAGTGCAGAGCATTGTACGAGGAAAATCTGTGTCAGCGTGGGCAACGCTCTTTTAAAGTTGTCAGAGCTCCCTGCGCATCGGCTCCTTTTGAGGGTAAAGAGAGAGGCTCGCTGACCAGGCATTGAAGACTCGCAGACTCCTCCTCTGATAATCAGCACTGCTCAAAAGGGCCATTCACAGCCGCGGCTTTTTAAGGATTCTCAGCCCAACTGTAATTTCTGTTTTGCAACTTTGTATTTATGAAATCAGCTTTATGAAGACTCATCTCCATTTTCCCTTCAAAAATACCCTAACTTTATTTCATAAGAAAAAAATCCTCCACAAGTAGCTAAGCCCTTAATCAACAGCAGTCTGTTGTTTAAAACACCTCTTCTTTTCTTTTTTTTCTTCTCCCTTTTTTTCTGAGCTTTGTATAAAGAGGGTCCTGTTGGTTTTATTTGTCAACGTGGAAACGGGGCCCTGTGTGGAAGTGAAAGCTGCCCTTAGTCGCTCAGCCGTGTCTGGCTCTGTGCAAGCTCATAGCCCACACCCCGCCAGGCGCCCTGTCTGTGGACTCTCCCCGGCAGGAATACTGGAGTTGGGGGCCGTTTCCTCCTCCAGGACATCTTCCCAACCAAGGGACTGAATTCACGTCTCTTGCATTGGCAGGTGGGTTCTCTACCAGCTGAACCACCAGGGAAGCCCGTGGAAGTGAACAGATGGTGAATAAGCAGGCAAACGTGGGAATAAAGGCCCCACTAGGTGGGATGGGTTGGTGAGAAGGTACCATCCTATTAAATGTTGCCATCATTTTGAGTAGCGGCCTGGTCATCGTCAAACCTCACTACTTACGTAGGTCACATGTTCCTATTAAAATGAGCTTCTCCGTGATTTGTTTTTGCCAACCCACTACATCTTTCTTGGCGGATCCTCCTTAATCACTTCCTGTGCTATTTCCTGTGTTTTTAAGGAAAATGGTGGGAAGCGCAGGGCAGCCCCTCCACCAGCGCTCCGGTCAGGGGAGAGAGTTCTCCTACGCAGGCCAGCATCACGGGGCTGCACGCTACAGCTAGTTTTTCTGAGTTAAAAAAAGGAAGGGAGGAAAGAAGGAAGAAAATGAAAAAGATTTGGTCACCACGACCCCTGAAAGAGTTTCCCACCAGCTCAGGACAGTCCGGCCACCTCAGACTCTGCCTCCTCAAGGCTGGAGGTCACTCCAGTGCCCTCCCAGGACAAGAGGTCCTTCTAGGGCGACCCCAGCCACGGGCCTCACCTCTGTTACAAAGGCCGTGTGTCTTCAAGTCTTCTTTCATTTAAAGTATTTACTTATTTATAGCTGGTAATATTGAAACAGCTTCATGCCTAATAACAGGGTTTTCTGGATATTAATATAATTAAGGCAGGCACACCTCCTAGATCATTGCATGACCATTTGTTCATATCTTAGGGAAACTCAAGTCTAAGAAGAAAAATTAGTAAAGATCAAATATTTCATTTTCCTGTTATATGTATTTATGTTTTCTTGGTTCCTCTATTAAACAAATATATCATTAGTAATATTAAGAGTATTCTGATATTATACAATGTATTGCTTTATTTGGTAAGACATTTTTATTATCGTCTTAATTATAAAGTTAAAATATGTCAATATAAAAAACAAGCTTTTCTATTAATTCAAGGATTCGTATATATCCTTTGTATAACTTCCTTTTATAAATTTTCATGTCATGCATACTTCTTAAATTTATTCCTGGGCATTTTAATCTTCTGCATTGTCATTAGCAATGTGACAGCCTCAATCACATAGTCAGACTGGTGTGGTTTCTGAACAGAAACGTTAACTAGTCTAAATATATACTAAAATTTTGAAAGTATTGCTTCTGTTTTTCTCTCTTTAGTTATTTATTAGCCATTCTCTTGGATTTTTCAGGCAGGCAGTCACATGGACAGATTTGGCGTTAATGCTATTTAAAGCTAAATTACGATATCCCCCAAGGATGGAAAAGACGTGACAGATAGCTTTTCAAACCATAAATAGATTCAATTAAACTGTTTATTTTTTGAAATGAGCCCAGTGAAATATTTACTTTACGACGTGTCCTACCATAACGTGTTAAATGTCCTTCCTTGAGTAATAAACCATTCCGAGCAAGTCTTTGAGAAGAAAGACCTTGCTGGTGCGTCCTGCTGGCCCAGGAAGGCTGGAGGGGAGGGGGCGCGGGGTGGGGCGGGGTCTGGCCTGAGGCCTGGCTCGCCTGTGCTCAGCTCAGTAGCCACCTTCCAGGGGTGACCTCTGAGCCGGCAGGGGAAACTGCCCCAAACCTGGCCGAGTGCAGAGGGTATGATTATCCAGGCACCCTCACCCTCCAGCCTTGACAGTGAGTCCAGGGCCAGCTCGGGGAGCAGTCACGCTAGTTACAAGATTCATTCAAAACTGAAAGCCTGCTTAAATGCGGCTTACTCCGCCTTTTCCAACCAAGGTCCAGGAAACGCAGGCGCCCCTGAGACGCTGGGGAAACAGAGGACGCCCACCCTGACCCCTTGTGGCTCTGGGGCAGCGGTCCCTCACCCTGTGCAGGGGGAGGCCCAGCAGCCCCTGCTCCCCCCCGCCTCTGGGCACTGGGGCCAGGGGTACTGCTGGGAGGCCTAGGGGAGCGGGTCACACCCAGGGCTGGTGGGACGGCGGGCTGCCCCAGAGGACCCAGACCGCGGGGAGGCGGGCTTCTGATCATTCGGGCTGCTTCGTGGGGGTGGCAGGGGGTCTTCCCAGGGCTGAGTCTGAGCCTGCGCAGAGTGAGGCCCGCTCTGCTAACATGCACACGGTTTAGAGAACCCAGTCCTGGTACCGGGCACCACCGTGTGCCTCTGGCAGGACTTTCAGACCTGGTTCCTCCTTTAAGGCTCAGAGCGCAGCCCATTCCCAGCCTCTGAGGGCGCTGAGAGACAGGTCACCCTGGCCTCGTGGGCACCCACCGGGCCCGGCCTGGGGAGGGAGGGACAGGGAAACAGCCTCTGGACCCCTCTGTCTGTCATCCTTCAGAGTCCACTGGCTCCTCCCAGCTCCTCCCAGCGGGCCTGGAAAGCCCCCCTACCCTTCCTGGCTGATTTCTGAACAGCCTGGCTTCCAAGGGGCACGAGTTGGGGCGGGACCCCCTCCACGGTCTCCCGGGCGCCCAGCCTGCTCTTGGTCTGCAGGACAGAGTCCCGCTCCCTTCACGCATCCCCTCGAGGTGAGCAGGATGCAGGCTCTGCCGGCTCCCTCCCCTGGGGGACCCCTCTCCTGTTCTGCTGGTGCCAACCACTGGGCTTGTCTTCTCATGGGGGTGCAGGGTCCAGGGGCTCCACGTCCCCAGACGGGAGGACGAGAGGGACCGGAGCCGCTTCTGCAAACTTCCCCGTGGCAGGGAGGAAGGCAGGAGCCCACAGACAGACAGGCCGACAGCCTCAGATGCAGAGACAGACGTCACCGGGTGGGCTGGAGCCCTGGCCACCCACCAGCAGCTCCGGACGTCAGCAGCCAAACCAGAAGGCACCGTCCAGCGAGGTGCCGGCCATGGTCAGCCTCGTCCCAACCCCCTCGGAGGACCCCACCCCGGGCAGTGTCTCAGGGGTGACCCTCAACACATCAGGGCCCATCATGCACGTCCGGGGAGCAGGGACGAGGCCCGCAACCGCTGGCCTGAGTGACAGTGTGACTGTGAGGCTCCTCCTGGTGACCAAAAGCAGGGGCAGAAGGGCTGGACAGTGGTGCCCATCGAGGAGCCCCTCGATCCCTTCTGTCCAGAGACAAAGGGCAATGTTAACTGAGCTCGGAATGAAAAATTCATGCGAGCAGAGATGAAACCTTCATGAGAATGGAATCGGAGTCATGAAGGAGACCTGCTCACAGGATGAGCCACGTTTGTGCCAATGCACAGGACGTGTAGCTGGGGTCTCAGCTCAGGTCCCCCAGGAAGTCCTCAGGCCTGGGCACAGAAGGTGACCGGTCCTGCAGGGAGAGAGGAGGGGGCGGCCCCGCAGCCCAGGTCAAGAAGGGTGGGCAGAGAGAAGGGCCCTGTTGTCGTCTTCCAGGGCAGCCCGCAGGCTGGGCCCAGGCAGAGGTCTGCAGGCAGGCCTCAGTTCAGCCTCTCAGCCTCTGAGCCGCAGCAGAGAGGGAAGATGGGGACTGAGCGTCCCCTCCAGCCCCAAGGCCCTTCATAAGGTTTCTAGCCCCCAAGTTTGAGCAGGGGGGACGCCCACAGCCCAGGTTTGCACCTGCATCCTCCGGCTCAGCAGCCAGGCCTCACTCCCGGGGGCCCTCCAGTCCCCAGGGGCCCCCGCTGAGCGGCTCTGGGGGACAGGCTCTCCCACTGGGCTGGCTTCCTCCCTGGGGCAGCTCACGTTCCCTTGCCTGTGACAACAGGTCAAGATCCCAGAACCACTTTCCACGCTTCACTTCCCGACAGACCCCTCGACCAGGAGGCCAGCCGCAGCTGCCATGGGGCGCGCCCAGGCCTGGACCCTGGGACCTGCCCTCAAGGTCCCCGCTCACCCGGCAGCAGTGTGTCTGAGGCCAGGCCCCTTCCACAGGGACTCTCGAGGTCCTCCGTCACTGTGACCCGGGTTCCGGGGATGCCGCCCTCTCCGTGGGCTCCCAGCGATCCTCTGACATCACGGCTCTTGGGGTTCTGCTCAGTGGCACCTGGCCCCTCAAGACAGGCAGGAAGGACCCTCCGGGCCCCAGTCCACACGGCATCTACACCACGTCTCCTCTTTCCCGCCACGCCGGGCTCTCTGCCCGCCAGAGGGGGCCCTAGGCAGCAGGGTTAGCCAGGGCAGGGGGCTGGCCCGGAGGGCAGAGGGAGGGGAGACAGTGGGCGGGTCCTGGGGGGTCTGAGCTGCCAGCACTACCAGCTGAGCCGCGGGGATCGGGGGTGAGGCCCAGAGTTGGCCTGGAAAGACCTGGGTGCGGTCAGCCCAGGGCCACGGGGAGGGCAGGAAGGAAAGGGAAGTGGACGGGCGGGGAGGGGCCGCAGAGCAGCCTGCCTCCAGCCGGGGTTGCGGGGGGCCCTGTGTGGACACCCAGGTACCCTGTGGGGATTCTCAGCCTGTGTGGTTGGTGGCACAGAGCCGCTGGCTGGGCCTGATCCACCCTCACAGGAGCCTCGCGGTGCCCTGCAGGGGGGCACACTTGCTTAATTTAAACTGGGCTTCAGGTGCCCCTCAGCTCCAGGCCTGGGGAGTCTCCTTGGCACCCAGCAGAGCTGGAGCTGGTATCACATTGTCCCAAGGGGGCCAGCTCACCGGCCACTGCCCCTGCAGAGCCTTCTGGGATGGCAGGTTGGGTGTAGCCTGAGGGGCACCAGGGTGCAGGAAGGTGAGCCCCGGGATGGGGGGAGCCCGGGGGCGCCCTGTGGGTGCCCTGTGGGCAGCCTGCTTCTCCAGGGTCGATGAGAAGACCCGCGCCCTCCCCGAAAGAGGAGGCGTAGCTTGGTGGCCCCCTGGGACATCCCCACAGAGACATGGTCCTGGTCGGGCCAGGAGGTACGGGCCTCGCGGTGTCTTCCTCAGCCCCCGACGGACCTTGGCAAAGAGCAGAGAAGCCCCAACCACCGCAAGGACGCGATGGCAGGTGAGGGCCCAGCCAGGCCCTGGCATGGGCGCCAGGCCAAGTGTGGGTCCATCCCCGGTCCGAGCTGGAAGAGTGTGTGGGAGGAGCAGCCTCCGCCCCCGCCCGGCCCTGCGCAGCCCTCTGTCCATGTCAGAGAAAGCAACCCACCAACCAGACCCACTTTCGGAAGCGTTATGGCTGCGAGCCACAGGAGGAGAAGGCCTCCCCACGGGCTGCCCTCTGCCTGCACAGTGGACGGCTTCTCGCAGCAAATAGGGGCCCGATCCAGGCTATTTTAAGCACAGGCCTAGAAGTAAAGGCAGCTGCAGTGTGAGCGGTTTTAGGAACTCGTCCATGTCCTGGGGCAGCGGAGCCGAGGGCCGTCCAGCGGCCGAGCGGCCCGGCGTCCAGGCTCTGCGACAGCCCCGCTCCGTGTGTGGCACAGCCCGACGCCGGCAGGCAGCCCAGCTTGGCAGTCCGGTCAGCACCGAAGGGCAGCAGCTCATCGGCGTGGGCGCTGGACAGAGGCCAGGCCGGGCGTGGCCAACGGGCCCCCCACCTCCCGGGACTCAGGAAAGAGAGCACAGCCCTGCCCCGACCCTCTGGGGGCCGGCCGGGCTGGGCCCCTGTGGCTCCATCGTCCCCTGGACCATGCCTCAGGCTGCAGCCGCGCTCCCCAGCGGGGTCTGTGAACCCTTTCTGCCTTCTTCCCCTGCCAGGTGCCTGCATCCTCGGCCGCCCGCTCCCTCTGTGTGTCCCCCCACCCTTCAGGGTCCCCACTGGCCACGTCTCGTCCAGCGTGTTTGGGGCTGGACACCTCGCTGCAGACCGTGGGGCCTGCAGGTCCCAAGACCACCCTTCTCCCGCGTCCAGGGCTAGGTCGGTGCCTAGGGTCCCATCTCTGGGTCCTACTCAGCTGTGCTCACCGAGGGGCTCAGGGCTGGTGGGACCCCCACCCCAGGTGGTCACTCTCTCCAGGGCCAGGGGTTTCCAGCCCCAGGCACTGGATTCCCCCACCCCCACCCCCATGGGGCCTGACTGCCGGCCTCTCACCTCCCCAGGGGCAGCAGCTCTTTGCTGAGTGGCCCCCCGCCCCACCCAGCTCGAGCCCCAGGGCCCCGCCACCCCCTGCTCCGAGGACCAGGCCCCCTCCTGGGGGGGACGCAGGGCGCACCGCTCAGTGGACAGCCTCCTGTCCTGCTCCGTGTCCTCCCAGGCTTTCCCAAGCCCCCCCATGGCCCCAGGGTCTCCCGGGTCTCAGCCTCTCATGCCCGCCCCCCACCCCCAAGGCCTCTGGGCTCTGTCTGGCCTCCTCGAGGCCTAGAGTGGGGGGAGTTCCCACACTCTGGAAGGGGGAGGAGAGACGAGGGAGGTGGTGAGAGGCAGGAGGAGGAGGAGGAGGGCCCGGATGGAAGCAGAGAGCAAGCGGCCCTCCCGGAGTCCGGCTGCAAGCAGGATTTCTAAAACAGAGTCCAGCGCTGGAGGGGTAACGCCCGGGCTCATGCGGCCCCTGCTCTCCAGATCAGCGGGACGAAGACCCTGCCCCGCAGCTTGAGGAGAAGCCCACCCCCACCCCCAACCTGCCCTCCGCGTCCTCTGGGGGGAGGCCCAGCCCTTACGCTCCGCTCTCCTCTCTCCACGGCTGGCCGGCGAGGCAGGGCCGGTGGACCCCAGGGCTGGACGTGTGGCAGCAGGTGGTGGCCGAGCAGCAGGGCGCGTGCATGGACGATGCTGCCGCTGCCCTGCGGTGGGTGTCAGGGCCGCCGGGGAGGCCCTCAGCCCCCCGGGGCTCCCAGCTCCCACGGGCAGATGGCCCCGTCCCTGCCCTGTTCTCTTTCCTCTCTGTGGCCTCCCTTTGCCGGGCCAAGACCTTGACCTTGGCGGGGAGTGTCCCACCTGCCCCCTTATCAGGCCTCTCTTCCCCTGAAGTCTCCCGTCCAAGGGCAGCGCTCACTCTGAGCAAAAAGGTGGATGTGGATGTTCAATCTTTCGTCAAGGCTTGTAGGCAGGTGGGCAAGACTCCCACTTACCCGGCCACCCACCCCTCCTCCACCCTGGGCTCAGAACCTACCCGGCTCCTACTGGGGAGCCGCCCACGATCCCGGAAGGGTGGGTGTGGGCAGGTCCACATCCTGATACCGGCTCCCGCACCGCAGGCACTGCAGCCTGGGGTGCTGGCTTTGCGGGTCCTGACGCTGCACCGCTCACGCAGGGCGGTGTCTGTGGCAGGGTCCCCCTCCTGTAGGGTCTCTGTTGCTGCAGGTCTCCGCCCAGGCTGAGAGCCGGGGGGACACCGGGGGCTGGTGGAGTCGGACGCTAGGGAAGGGGGCCCCGTGTGGGCACTGGCTGGAAGCCAAGGGCAGGGCCCCCGTGTCCCCTCCGCCTCTGGGAAGACGCGCTGTGATTGGTGATACACTGAGATGCTGGGGGTGGGGCGCTGACATCAGCCGTTCGCAGGTGGGTGCCCCACGCCCTGGGCGGCCCTGGGCTCCTGGACGGACCTGTTCTTGTCCCAGCCTCTCTGATCTGCCACCTCACAGCCCGGGCGGGAGAACAGTGACCTTTGTCGGCAGAGCAGCGGCCAAGGACGGGGGGCTAGCTGAGGTGGGGGCTGGACAGCCACCCCGCGTGTGCACTGCTCACGGCCCGGTGATTGGTTGGCAGGGGCGGCTCACACCCACTTTCAGGCCATAAATTACTTTTTCAGGAGGAAAAGCCTCGCGTTTGCCAGAAGGTCTGGGAGGCAAGCGTGGAAACGCTCACTTCTTCTAAAAGGTCAAATGACCCACAGGCTCGATGGGAGGCCCCGCTGTGGGTCAGGGGTGAGCATGGGAATGGGGAGAGGACAGTCCTGGCACGGGGGCCCGCCTCGCCCTTAGCCTCCCATGTCTCACCCTGGGGTGGCCGTGGGCACTTGGGGATGACTCTGCAGGCGTGACAGGTGCTGTCCCAGGTTCCCTGGAGGCTGCCTCCCTGAGGGTGGCTGAGCCCCTCTCCAGCAGCCTGACTGAGGGGCTCCCCTTGTCAGCGTCTGTAAGTCACAGCAGGCCCCACCCAGCCCCAAGATTCCTGGGTCACCCACCAGCCCCATAGACCTCATTCCTTTTCTCTCTGGAAACGGAGCAAGGGGCTGTGCCCCCGGCTGTCGGCTCTGCCCTGCCGCGTCCAGGGGTCCGCTGTGCATACGAGTGCTTTTCTGCACCACTGCTTGGAGGCAGCATGAGCCCCATGATGACCGTGTAGGCGGGACAGGGCAGGCCCGCTGGGGGCCAGGCCAGGGTCCAGCCCTGGGGGAGGGCGCCCCTCCCGGGGCCCTAGAATCCAGCCCTGGGGGCGGGCGCCCCTCCCGGGGCCCCAGAAAAAGAAGAAGAGATTATACACGCGATTGGGCATGTACACGTGTGTGCACAGTGTATACCCTACGAGTGAGCATGTACACACATGCACAGTGTGTACACATATGAGTGAGCACATACAATGCACAGGAGCACATACACATGCGCACAGTGCACATACACATGAGTGAGCTCACGTGTACACAATGTATATACACATGAGTGAGCATGTACACACGTGCACAGTGTGTACACACACGAGTGAGCACGTACACGTGCACAGGAGCACATACACGTGTACACAGTGCACATACACACGAGTGAGCATGTACACGTGTGCACAGTGCACATACACATGAGTGAGCTCACGTGTACACAATGTATATACACATGAGTGAGCATGTACACATGTGCACAGTGTGTGCACACAGAGTGAGCACATACACGTGCACAGGAGCACATACACGTGCGCACAGTGCACATACACACAAGTGAGCATGTACACGTGTGCACAGTGTGTGCACACACGAGTGAGCACATACACGTGCACAGGAGCACATACACATGTGCACAGTGCACATACACACAAGTGAGCTCATGTGTGCACAGTGTATATACACACGAGTGAGCATGTACACGTGTGCACAGCATATACACATGGGTGAGCTCACAGTGTATACACACATGACTGAGCATGTACACATGAGCACATGAGCACACACATGTGTGCATAGGAGCACATGTGCCTACACACATGTACGCACCCAGCACCCTCCCCATTCCACACATGTGTCCCCCAGGAGGGAGGGGGAGGCGCTTCCACATCAGCCAGGTGGTCCAGTGACACAGGGCGGGACAGGTAGGCGGATTCCCCGCTCCCCTCTGGCGAGGTGACCTGCTCTAGAAACCTTCCAGTAACAAACGCCCGGCCTGCCAGTTGCACACAGGAACTGGGCTGCTGGGGCAGGACCAGCCTGGGACATTCGGAGGCACCTCGGGTGTCGGTGCCAGGGAGAGATTACCAGAGGCCGTGGGGCCAGGGCTGCCCTGGGGCCGGGGAGGGGAGGGGTGGGTGGCCCCAGGCCTGCAGGGAGCGGGGACTCAGGCCTGGCCCCGGTGGGGCTCCACGCAGCTCCGCAGGAGGTGAAGGTCAGGTCATGTTCTTTGCTGAGGCTGGAATTCTGACATCAGATTTTCCATGCTCTGCTTGGAGGAGGAGCTGGCAGTGCAGGGCGGGAATAGCGGGCGGGGCGGAGCGGGCAGGGGCCTGGAGGCTGCCAGGCACCCACAGCTCAAGGCCCGAGGCTCCATTGGCCCTGCCTGACTGTGCCCAGGTCTGGGCTGCCCACGCTCAGCTGCCTGGCGCATCCCGGCCATCGGCCAGCGTGCGACTTTCTCATCCCAGCAGGGGCCTTGCTGAGTCACACGGGCTGCGTTAGGGACTCTAAAAATAGCCTGATGGCCGGCCAGTGCAGGAGTTATTAATACCTGGGACAGAGCCCCTCCCCCCAGGGGCCTCCCTTCTAAGGGCTGGAAGAGCTTCGGCCTTGGCCAGGGAGGCCGAGCTGCTGGCCATCCCACCCTGCACGCTCTGGCCCGTCCACCCTTCAGGGCCAGGGCTTGCTGCTCCTTCATCTGAACCCCCCGACACCCTCTTCTGCCCCTAACCCCACAGTGTGCCCTGAGGGTGCTCTCCAAGCTCAGAGTGCCCCCAAGAGCCTGCAGACGGGGGAGCCCTTCGTTCAGATGATCGGGGATCTCGAAGAGAGCCCAGAGCCGAGGAACTGCCCCAGCCGCGCGCACTCTGGGACGGGAGGGGTCTGGAAGCCCCAGGCCCCAGCCCATTACCACACTGGGGGTGCGGGGGGGTGTCCCTAACGGCCAGGCTGTGTGTTTCCACAGGAAAACCATCTGCCAGGCAGCACCTCTTGGCCCCCCCTGTTCCTGTGAGCCCGTGGACCTCGGAGTGGCGTGTCCTCCAGTGCAGGAGCAGGGACCCCTGACACGGTCTGCGGGTGGACCCCAGAGTAGAAGGCTGTGCTCCAGGCCCCCCCTGAAGCTCGTGGATGAGCCTCCAGACAGGGGGCTGACCCGAGGGCAGGCACTGCTGGGCACAGGACCCCCCGCCAGGCTCCGGCCACTTCTCCCTCTCCCTGTCACCCACCATCTGACCTGGCACTTTTGTAACCGGAGGCTTTGCGACTGAGAAAACCCCAGTGCACACTCAGCCACTGCACCACCGACCCTGGAGACCCTGGAGGGGGCGCCCGCCCAGGGCTGGACTCTGGGGCCCCAGGAGGGGCGCTACCCCAGGGCTGGACTCTGGGCCCCAGGAGGGGCGCCTACCCAGGGCTGGACTCTGGGACCCGGGAGGGGCGCCCACCCCAGGGCTGGATTCTAGGGCCCCGGGAGGGGCGCTCACCCCAGGGCTGGACTCTGGGACCCCGGGAGGGGCCCACCCCCAGGGCTGGACTCTGGGGCCCCAGAAGGGACGCCCACCCCCAGGGCTGGACTCTGGGACCCCGGGAGGGGTGCCCACCCCAGGGCTGGACTCTGGGGCCCCAGAAGGGACGCCCACCCCCAGGGCTGGACTCTGGGACCCCGGGAGGGGCGCCCGCCCCCAGGGCTGGATTCTAGGGCCCCGGGAGGGGCGCTCACCCCCAGGGCTGGACTCTGGGGCCCCGGGAGGGGCGCCCGCCCCCAGGGCTGGATTCTAGGGCCCCGGGAGGGGCGCTCACCCCCAGGGCTGGAC
>NC_037353.1:51100770-51118300 GCF_002263795.3 Bos taurus
AAGGTTCTTTTTCTCTAGGAAGTGGTAAGCAAATGAAATTCCCACCCCCAACTTTTGTGGTTAAACTTTAAAAGCATTTATGTGTCTTATTTTTCAGCCTCCAACTCAGAACTTTTTAAAAAAGCACCAAGTCACTGTCTGCATGTGTGCGCGTCAATCATGGCTGGCTTTCCCCGAGAGAGAGTTTCCTGTGATGAAATAAGGAGGTTTCCCATCTCTGCTCTGGAAGCATCTGTGTGGAAAGTACCGTAAAGGGTCTAATCACACCTTTCCCTGCCAGTGACTCACCCAGACCAACAAGGTACCAATAGAGTGACCAGTAGGCGTCAAGACAAGGCTGCTTTTCAATGCATTCCCATATCTGCCCCTTGTTTTCAGTGGCTTAAAGAAATTTCATAATTTTACTGATTTGCTTTCTGATTTTCTGACTATGTTTGCCCTATAGAAACGATTTTATGAATTCGGCTTTAATTGCATCTTCCTAGCATTACGGCTCGCTCCCACAAGCTAAGCCATCCAGGAAATTTGTGTGGCTTTCCAATTCTTCTCTATTTGATAATGGCTCATTTTTTCCCCTCCCATTTTTATTCCTTCATTGCTTCCTTTGTCTCAACAAGCTCTTAAAATTAACTTTAAATACCTGTAGGAATAACAGAGGGCTTCCCAGATAGCTCACCAGGAAAGAATCTGCCTGCAATGCAGAAGACACAGCTTTTATCCCTGGGTTGGAAGATCCCCTGGAGGAGAAATGGCAAACCTTCTCTGCAATTCTTGCCTGGAAAGTTTCCATGGACAAAGGAGTCTGGTGGGCTGTAGTCCATGGGGCACAGAGTCAGATACAACTGAGTGACTGAGCACACACACAGGAATAACAGAAAGCTTCCCAGGTGAAAGCATAGAGGCGTATGTCTTTATGACCTCGGATTTGGTGAACACTTATGTGTGATATCAAAGTCACAGACCAAAAAAGAAAAAACCACCCAGTTAGCTGAACTTCATTGAAATTAAAAACTCCTGTAGAAAGATGCTGTTAAGAAAAGGAAAAGGCAAGCCACAAGCTGGAAATCTTTGCAAATCGTATTCTGAAAAAGCCTCGCACATTCAGAATATGTAGCTAAATCTCAAAATTCAGTAATAAAGTAGGCAAAGGATCTAAAAATGGCAGAAGATTTGAATAAATGCTTCTCTAAAGAGTATACATGAATGACAAGTAAGTACATGAAGACACTCAACTTCACTAGTGAATCAGGGAGACGCCAATTAAAACCATAGGAGACGACTGGAAAGGCTAAAAATCAAAACAAGCGAAAAATACTGCCAATACCCAGTGCTGGTGAGGACGTGGAGAAACAGGAGTCCTGGTTCACTGCAGGTGGGAGTCAGAGCTGCACAGTCGCCTTGGAAGACAGTGTGGTGGCTCCTTCGGGATGCTTAATCCGGGTTTATAATGGACATTCAACTCCTTGAGAAACGCCCACCAGAAATAAAAAGCTACCTTCCCTTAAGTCCCTAAATGTCCTTCCCTAAATGTCCATGAGCATTTAGAGTGGGTTTATTCCTCACTGCCCTAAACGAGGAACAACCCAAATGCCCTTCAGCTGGCAAGTGGATGAGTAGAGAGTGACCGTCCGTGCGAAGGGCGCACGGCGGAGAAGGGGGGCGAGCAAAGCCACACAGCACCATGGGCGGACCCCGAGCGGCCATGTGACGTGAAAGAAGCCAGACTGGAGATGCAGTGATTCCGTCTGCATGACACTCTGCAGAAGGTAATGCAAGAGGCGGAAAGCAGAGAAGTGGCCTCGGGGGGTTGAGGGTGGGAGAGGGTTGATTAAACAGCCAGCAGAAGAGGATTTGAGGGCGATGAAAGTGCCCCGTATTTTTTTCCAGGCTAAGTCTTTAATACCACTCATCAATTCTTTCATATGTAGTATTATTGAGAAAGTTGGTTTGGCTGGATGTAACAGAGATACCTTAGTGACCATGGCAGACACAAAAATCTCCATCTCTTTTAGGTTGTAGTCGAAAGACAAGGGGTCCCAGGCTACATGATGTCTCTGCTCCATGTGGCCCTCCAAGGACACAGGTTCCTTCTCTCTCGTTCTGCCTCCCTCCAGTGAATGACCTTCGTTTGGCCTTGGTCTGCGTCCACCAGCAGGATGCAGAATTGGGGCCCTCTGGAAGCTGCACACGTCGTCTCTGTTTGCAGCCCGCTGGCCGTAACGTTCGTGGCCATACCCAGCTGCAGTGCCTCGGGTTTTGATTGTGGCGGTTCCACGGCCAGCAGACACCCCATCCCTGCCTCCCGCTTCTCCAGAGGGCACCCTCCCGTTTTTCACAGGCACAATATCGTTTCTTATCAACATCAGGAGTGATTATGTTTTAAAAATGTTCCCTTCAGTACCCTGTATTCTCTCTGTTCCCACGCCATACTTCTTCTAACTTAACAGGTGTTTCCTTATGTATCTTCCAGCCTGTGGCAGCCAAAGAGTGAGGCAAGTGAAAGGAGGGGTCCCTGAGGAGGCTGCTGAAGGGTGGGCCCCCTGGACGGAGGAGGTGATGGCTGGTCCCTGATGGAAGGACCCCCCCTCCACCACAAACCAGGACCGGGGGCCTTTCTAAGGGGCGGTCTGGTGTGTCTCCCCAGCCTTGGCAGTGTTCTGGGAGCCGTGTCTGTTCACGATGAGAACTTCGCTGAACCCCTCATGTCAGGTCAGGCCATCACTTGCCCCCAGCCATGTTCGGGAGGCCAGGCCGTCCATGACCTGTGCACTCCAGAAAGATAGCCCGTCCTCTGCTGCGTGGGCCAGTTGGGGGTCTGTGGCTGGACAGAAGGTTCACTTTCAGGGAAAGTGAAAGTCGCTCAGTCGTGTCCGACTCTCTGTGACCCCATAGTCCATGGAATTCTCCAGGCTAGAATAATGGTAGCCATTCCCTTCTCCAGGGACCTTCCCCACCCAGGACTGAACCCAGGTCTCCCACATTGCAGGCGGAGTCTTTACCAGCTGAGCCACCGGGGGGCTGGGCTCCAGGTCCTCCATCGGTGGGTCTGCTCAGGTGGCCTTGACGGCCCCCCAGCCTCAAGCGGAGAGTGAGCTCACACTTGCCCCCTACTCTGCCTGGCCACCCGCCCGCCACTCTCCCGACTCCTCTGCCCTCTCTCGGGTGACTCCTGTGCTTGTGGGTTTGCAACAACTTTCTTCTGTCCTTTTGGTGGGCTCCTTGGACGGAGTGGCCATGACGCCTTTGTCTGAAGAAAAACCCCCTCAGGCATTCAAGATAAAATCTCAGAAGTGGGGCTGTTTTGGTGAAAAGCAAGAATGTTTTCCAGCAGCACCCCTGGCCAACCCCCCCCCACCCCCCGCCCCGGTTCTCCTCCGGGTCCGTGTGCTTCGGGTGAGGGTCCTATTCTGTGTGGAGCTTCCCTTGTGGCTCAGATGGTAAGAATCCGCCTGCAATGCGGGAGAGAGCCGGGTTGATCCCTGGGTCGGGAAGATCCCCTGGAGAAGGAAATATGGCAACCCACTCCAGTACTCTTTTATTTTATTTTATTAAACATGCAGCATGTGGGATCTCAGTTCCCCAACCAGGGGTCGAACCCATGTCCCCTCCATTGGGAGCTCAGAGTCCTAGCCACTGGACCACCGGGGAAGTCCCCACTCCAGTATTCTTGCCTGGAAAATCCCATGGATGGAGGAGCCTGGCGGGCTACAGTCCAGGGGGTGGCAAAGTGTCGGACACAACTGACTGGCTTCACTTCCACTTTCCTGTTCTATGCAGCTGGTCGGGGACGGGCTGTGTACTCCAGCCAAGGGTACGGTCATGGCATCCGTGGCAGAAAGGTCCCAGCAGGACACATGGGGTCCCGATGGGACCCCGAGAGAGAGGGCGGAGCCTGTGCTGCTCGAGGGTAGGGGCGTGTGTGAGCCTTCAGGCCTCTGCCCGGGGATGGTGGAACGGGAACCTCCCTTAGGAGGCGGTCTCGGCCCTGAGCAGACCAGGTTGCAGCTGGGCCTCTGGTCCTCCTGAGTGGGGCCGGGCGAGCGAGCAGTGGCTCTCGGGCCTGGGACCATGCCTCTGCCACGCGGGCCTGCAGGCCAGGGACGTTCTGCAAACGTCAGCCCTCTCTCACTGGAGCGCTGTGTCGGGGGCAGGGGTTTCACGTGCCAAGACATCTCCATGGGATGAAAGAAGTGGTTTCTCCTGCAGCAGAGGCCTCGTGAGCAGGCGCTGCCAGCGGGACGCCTGTCCCGAGGGCTGTTGCTTGTGTGCCATGGGGTTAGACGGTGCTAATGCCCGCGAGGAAAGCAGCCGCCCCTTCACAGAGACCACACGCAGCATCAGGCATTTGCTTTCCTCTGTGGTCTGGCCTCTCTGAACCATCTCAGACCCACGGGGCTCTCAGGTCACTAACCGGGAGCGGCTCTGAGCTGCTCAGAGGGTCTGACCCCCTCCCTGGGGCACGGAGCACTGGTGGCAGTGGTGGGGCATGGACACTGGCTGGCCACCCCGGGGGTCATCAGGGTGGCTCCCGAGCAGAGAGGAGAGAGGGAGGCTCGCCTCCCTGGACGGGTGACCCCTGGGTGGCACGTGGGGTCAAGGCTCCACCAGGCAGAGCGAGTGTCCCATGAGACTGAACTTGGGAGCAGGACTCCCAATTGCTTTTCATTCCTTTTCCCTGTGTTACAGCGTGGGTTGCCCGAGCTCTCACTCCTGGGGAAGCCGCCCTTCCTGCAGCTTCTCCTGGGCACAGCGGCCGTGATGGGCATCAAGGGCACCAGGCGGGGCCGTGACCTCTGACTTCGGCTTCAGTGTAGAAGTCTAGCTGCTCAGATTGTCTAATCTCATGGCCTTGGTTTAAGTGAGACAGAAAGCACTTGTCACTCAGAGTGACCCTGGGGGTCGAAGCGAGACCGAGGCTTGAGCTGGTAGAGCAGAGACAGAAAGACCGCTGGGGGCTCTCGGGGGGCGTGTGGCAGGGAGGCCCGGGCCTGCTGTCTGCAACCCACCAGCTCAGGGCCTGAGTCCAGGGTCCTCCCCAGCAGGAGCTGACCGAGTGGCCTCATGGCTGCCACTGAGTCAGCGGGTCCTCGTGCTCCTGGGAGGCCCTGCCCCCGCATCCTGCTCGGCCCCAGTGTGCACGGTCGGCACCAGCTCCGATGCTGGACATCAGCTACCCTGCCACTAACAGAGGGCGAGGGGCCGCCAGACCACCGGCTGCCCCACGGACTTTGGAGAATATGCGTTTTGGAAGCGAATGCCTTCCATCCTTTTGTTCTCGGGGAGGAGAGACACAGGCCTCTGAGGTCTCAAGGGGCAGGTAGGTGTGGAGCGGCCCTGGTCAGTGCTGAGTCCCTGATTTTACGGGTGTTTCAGGGGCGAGAGATGGGCCGGGTGCAGGCGGGCAGGTGTGGGGGCTCCCTTCCCGCCCCGGGGTGGGGTCTGTGGGTGCTTGACGGAATCGCGGTGGTCTGGCAGGTTGCGGGGAAGGGAGCCCCTCCTGTTCCCCTGTCTCCACGCAGAGGCAGGTGTCCTCGCGGGGAGTGGTCAGTGCTGCAGTGGGCTGGTGGCTTGGACGTGTGCGGCGCCCTGTGGCAAGCTTCTTCCAGCTGCTGAGTTACAGCTGGGCTGACGTCCTCCTCTGGCACCAAAGAGGGGACGCCTTCGTGGGCAGCTTTGGCATCAAGTGTGGGCATTATATCTGGCACCCATTTCACCTCACAAAGCGTTCATTACAGTGGCATAAAGTGAGCTATTAAGTGCAGAGAAAAGCCATATATTGACTCTGATGATCTGAAAATCAAACCAAAGACCACTTCTGGTGTCTTCTGCTTTACAGGAACCTGTGTCCTGAAGGGAATAAATGTGGCACATAGATTCTCCTGCCTTCACATTATTTTCAATCTGGAATTGCCTTAAAAAACAAAAGAATCAATTTATTTTTTTTAAAATTACTATTTCTTGATGGCTGTGCTGGGTCTTCATGCTGTGCGTGGGCTTTCTCTAGTTGAGGCGAAGCACGTGGACTCAGTGGCTGCGGCTCCCGGCTCTAGTGTGCAGGCTCAGCGGCTGCGGCTCCTGGCTGCAGCGCGCAGGCTCAGTGGCTGCGGGTCCTGCCTCTAGTGCGCAGGCTCAGCGGCTGCGGCTCCTGGCTGCAGCGCGCAGGCTCAGTGGCGCGGGTCCCGCCTCTAGTGCGCAGCTCAGTGGATGTGGTGCATGGGCTTAGTTGCTCCAACTGGGGATCTTCTCATACCAGGAGTGGAGCCTGTGTCTCCTGCACTGGCTGGCGGATTCCTATCCACTGCACGACCTGGGAAGACCCTGGAATTGCTCCTTTTTTTAGAACTTTTTATTTGACGGAGTAGTCCAGCTGATGACCAGTGCTGTGATGGCTTCAGGTGGACGGTGAGGGAGCTTAGCCACATACGTACATGTGTCCATTCTCCCCGACACTTCTCTGGTCCTGGCTGCCACATGACACTGAGCAGACTTCCCTGTGCTATACAATAGGACTGCGTGGGTTGCCATATTAAATATTGGAATCGTCTTCCAGGACACTACATTCAGAAAAACTAAGGTCATGGCATCTGGTCCATCACTTCATGGCAAATAGATGGGGAAACAGTGGAAACAGTGTGAGACTTTATGTTTTTGGGCTCCAAATCACTGCATATGGTGACTGCAGCATGAAATTAAAAGACCCTTACTCCTTGGAAGGAAGTTATGGCCACCTAGACAGCATAATTCAAAAGCGGAGACATTACTTGCCAACAAAGGAACGTCTAGTCAGGCTATGGTTTTTCCAGTAGTCATGATGGATGTGAAGATTGGACTGTGAAGAAAGCTGTGAGCGCCAAAGAATTGATGCTTTTGAACTGCAGTATTGGAGAAGACTCTTGAGAGTCCCTTGACTGCAAGGAGATCCAACCAGTCCATTCTGAAGGAGGTCGGTCCTGGGTGTTCATTGGAAGGACTGATGCTAAGCTGAAACTCCAGTACTTTGGCCACCTTATGCGAAGAGGTGACTCATTGGAAAAGACTCTGATGCTGGGAGGGATTGGGGGCAGGAGGAGAAGGGGATGACAGAGGATGAGATGGCTGGATGCATCACCGACTTGATGGACGTGAGTTTGGGTGAACTCTGGAGTTGGTGATGGACAGGGAGGCCTAGTGTGCTGCGATTCATGGGTCGCAAAGAGTCGGACACGTCTGAGCGACTGAACTGAACTGAACTGAACCCAATATTTACAGAGCTCACAGCAGCTCTGTGTGTAATTGGCATCAAGTGTGGGCATCAAGTGATGCCCACAGAACAAAACGCAACGTCTCCAAGAGGTCAAGGTGACCAATCAGTCAGTTCAGTTCAGTCAGTCGTGCCCAACTGTGGAGACTCCATGGACTGCAGCATGTTAGCCTTCCCTGTCCACCACTATCTCCTGAGCTTGCTCAAACTCATGTCCATTGAGTCAGTGATGCCATTCACCATCTCACCCTGTCGTCCCCTTCTCCTCTGCCTTCAATCTTTCCCAGCATCAGGCCTTTTCAAATGAGTCAGTTCTTCATATCAGGTAGCAATGCCAAATCTTTGAGAACCAGACAGCATGTTTCTTAATTTTAGAATGAGACTGAATTAGAACGACTTGTTTAGGGGCTGGTGGTGGTGGGCCCCTGGGGGTGGGTGTGGGAAGGAGGAGCGTGCCTGTTGCACGGCAGGAAGTCTCTGAGTGCGGACTCCTGCAGGGAGGCGGTCTGCTGCAGCTCCTCCGTCAGGGGACGGTGCAGGGGCTCAGAGGAGCCCATCTGCGGCCTAGGCCTTGGCCATCTTGGCTTATTTACCTGGGATGGACACGGGAGGGCTGGGCGTGGCCAGGCTGGGAGGTGTAGGCCGGACACAGCGCATCCGTCTCCCTGCACTTTTGCCTGGCCCCTGCACTTCAGATGCCCCAGGATTGTGCAGGTTTAAAAGAATTTAAGCAGCAACTGCGGGCCTTTCCATTTTCCATTCAGGCTCCTAATGAGCCTCTTTTCCAGCCCTGTTATTAGTGCTGTGAGCTGGCTTCTCCCCAGTGTTCTGCACCAAGTAGCTGCCCCCAACCCTGCCTAGAGGCCTCTGTCGTGACACGTGGACTCTGCCGTTGGCGCTTAGCTGCTTCTCTGGGGATTGTGGAGGATTAAGTGTTGCTGTCAATAACCGGAAACTGCTCTTCAATATGAAGATGTAGACAGTCGGGGGCGAGAGCCAGAAGGCGCTTGACCTGCTTTTGGCCCCTGTGCCATCTCCTTGTCGACTGTCATTTCGTGTAGGTGAGCAGATTTAAAAGTCGCGTGACCTCGGGGACGGTGCGTGTCCAGCCTGACTTGGGATGGGTTTGGAGGATGCATGATGCTGGGATGGCACCCCACTCCCCTGGTGCAGGGAACTGACCAGGCGGCCTTTCCACTCACTCAAGGTCCAGGGTCCTGGGGGAACTGCCACCTGATGGAATACCCACAGTCCGCTGGGCCCTGCCCTGCAGGACAGCCCAGCCCCCCTAAGCCCAGCCTCCTCCCTGGCTCCCCGCTTCTGGTGCAGCGTGCGCTGGCCGAGTTGATCTGTCACCCCACTTCCCCTGCCTCAGAAGACCTGCCACAGCCTCACCCCCACTTCCCCTCCCTCAGCAGGCCTGCCACAGCCTGTCCCCTGTCCCTCTGCCACCCCCCCGTGAAGGGTGGGTCCCCGCCGTCACCTTCCAGGCCTCTCACACGACCCTTCCCCGCATCCCAGCCGAGCGTCTGCTGCAGAGTATCTATCACCCAACCAGCAGGGGTGGGTGCAGTGGGGGGGCCTGCTCTGGGGACGGTGGCTGGCTCTGGGCCCTGCCCTGGAAGACACCAGGCTGCCATCGTGGGCAGGACAGGTGCGCGGTGGCCCAGGGGCTTGTCCAGCAGGACCGAGGTCCTGGGTGCTGGCACGGTGATTCTGCTGCTGCGGGGGCGGCCCCGGGGCTGGGTTCTCGTGTGCAGCGTGCTGAGGCGGTGATTGGCTGGCAGCTGGGCTGAGCCTTGTAAGTCCATTCAGACTTTGGAATCACAGCAGCGATATAGCCCTAACATTCATGTCTCACCCTCCTTCCCACTTGGAGACTGTCGCGTCCACAGCCAGTGAATGAGAATTGAGGCGGGGGCTGCAAAGGGGTGAGCTGGGGCCCTTCCCACCCCTCTGCTCTGCGCTCGCCACAGTCACAGTGTCTGCGCGTGGGCCCCTGCGGCCACACGTGCTCCCGTGACAGCTTATTCTGCATCAACTGTTACCATCGAACGTCCCCTTGTCCTGTGACCCAGGGATGACACTGAGTGTCCATCTCCTGCAAGGAAGACGCGTGAGCCCAGCACGTCTCCCGTTGCAGGATGCTGTCTGACACCGGCTCGTGGAGTCAAAGCCTTGGGAACCCTCGAGAGCCGGCAGAGGGGGCGGACACCGAGGACTAGGCAAGGAAGACTGAGAGCGCAGCAGGGCTCAGCAGGGCGTCCGGAGTTCCTCAGGAGAAGAGCTAGACTCAGGAGAACGTGCGTGTCCCATTCTTACTTGTGGAGCGCGGACAAGGCAAACCCCTCTGGATGTGTTTCGCCGAAATAGCGGTACCTTTGTTCCATGGCGTAACAAGGCAGAGATTGACAACGCGGCGACAGAGGGAGGGAGAGAGAAATGGGAGGAGAAGTCCAACACAAAGATGATGGAAGAGGTCGGAGCAGGATGGGGAAGAGGGAGGGAAGGGGAAACCGAGCCCAGGGGAGGCAGGCGCAGGGACAGCATTCACATCAGACCCGGGGACACGAGGCCCTCCCAGGGGCGCTTTTCTCGGCAGTTTGTTATGGATTATCCATGTGCAAGCCCCCGTGAAAGTGTTAGCTGCTCAGTCGTGTCTGACTCTGTGACCCCATGGACTGTAGCCTGCCAGGCTCCTCTGTCCAGGGGATTCTCCAGGCAGGAATACTGGAGTGGGTTGCCATTCCCTTCTCCAGGGCATCATCCCAACCCAGAAATCGAACCCTAGTCTCCCGCATGGCGGGCAATTTCTTTACTGCCTGAGCCACCAGGGAAGCCCATAAAATACTTACTTTCTATAAATGCTAAGATTTGGGAGGTGGATAAGGGGACGATTTAGTTCTAGAGATTTATTTTGCGAAGTGCACGTGTCATCCAGGCCTGGATCGATGTCCCTGGGTGATCAGCACTCACCCCACCGCATAATGTCTGCTTTCAGGGGTCCTCATAGCGTCGTCGACTCAACGGACATGAATGAGACAGTGGAGGACAGTGGAGCCTGGCGTGCTGCAGTTCACGTGGACGCCAAGAGTCAGACACAACTTTAGCAACCGACGGAGAACATTCCAAAGGGACAGCTTCATTCCGTAAGGTCTGAAGGTGGGGCTGGAGACCTACCCCCATGTCAGGTAGGAAACACTTTTTCCACTTCACATCAAGCTTTGGTTTCACTAAGGGGTGTTCAGGGAACAGCGCATGGAGAGCCCTGATCCTGCACAGCTAACAGTGAAGCCCCGCCTGGCAGCAGGAGCTCCCGCCGTTTGCGTCAGGACACTGCCCTCTGCTGCCCGTGGGGCGAATGGCAGGCCATCCCCACAGCCCAGGAAAGGCAGGACCCCCAGGGCCCCACGTCCACCGCCCAGGAGGCAGGTCCACCTTCCCAGCACACCAAACCCCCCAGAAGGGAGGGTGGACCCAGCTTCACACCATCTCCAGGCTGTCCCCCTGCAATGGCCTCCCCGAAGGCAGGAGCCAAAGACGCGTCCCTGTGAGGCGGCCGTGGGTGTAGAATGAATGAGTGAGTGAATGAATGCATGAGCAAGTTAACACAAGGATGTGACGCAAAGCCCCTGGCGCCCCCTCCCCCGGTGGTGGTGGTTTAGTCGCTAAATGGTGTCCAGTTCCTGCAACCGTAGCCCTCCAGGCTCCTCCGTCCATGGGATTCTCCAGGCAAGAATACTGGAGTGGGTTGCCATTTCCTCCTCCAGAGGATCTTCCCAACCCAGGAATCGAACCCTTGTCTCCTGCACTGCAGGCGGATTCTTTACCACTGAGCCTCTAGCAAAGCCCCGGCACTACAGGAGAGAGGAGTTTCCAATTCAACCAAGATTTAAAAACTGATAACAACATCCATTGACCTATTTCTTGCACTTCTGAGAATGAAATCTAAAGAACCAATACTAAATATCCACAAGATATTTGCATTAAAATATCCCTATACTGACAAGCGGGGGTCCAGGGAACACCAGGGGGCCCACTCAAGTGCCCTACCGTGGGGTGGGGGCGGAACAGTAGGCTGTTGTTAAACATGATGATCAAAAAGACTTTTAAAATATGGGGGAAGGCAGGATTCAAAGTTGTATCTATAATTTAATGAAAATATATTAAAATTACATGTGACAATTAGCTAAGCTGACTACTTAGGAGGGAGAAGAGAAACCGTCCTCCTTTCCTGGGCCTCCTAGCTCCTGCAGTAACTCGTCTGTGTGGACGGGCAACTGGGGGACTAGTAAGTAAGTGTCTTTAAGACGCGTGGCCCCAGGAAGCTCACAGCCTGGACCAGGCCCTCAGCTACAAGGTCAGGGGAGCCCCATTCCAGGGGAGGAAGGGGGCAGGGGGACAAGTTACGAGAGGCTGAGCGAGTCACTGAAGGAGGTTGTCGCTGTCACACGCACGCAGGACCCCTTGTGATCCTCGCGTCCAGGGGCCACGCCCCAGCTCTGTCCTGACGTGGGTCAGGAAGACACCACTGTTGGGTCTGTGCTGCTGGGAGGCCGCGGGGGGCGGCAGGGGCAGGGGGGGCTCGAAGCCCAGGGCCAGGCATCCCACCAGCCACCAGAACCACCACCCCAGGGACTCACTTGCCAGGTTTGGGGGCCCACGGAGAGGGGCAGCGTCCCCAGCACAGAAGGAAGCCTGGCTTCTATGGGGAGGGTGGCTCGAGTCTGGACACAGGTCGATAAGGGCAGAGAGCAGTCACTCTCTGAGCTGGCTTCTCTCCAAATCCATCAAAATGGGTTTCCATTCTTGCTCAAGAGTCACCAAAAGACCGCGATAAGGTTCAGTCATTTCAAAAAAACCCTCCCCACCCAAAATAACCTCCCCAGCACCACTCCCCAGGTCCACGTACCAAGCACCCACCCCCAGATGGGAGGGTGGACCGAGCTTCACACCACCTCCAGGCTGTCCCCCTGCAATGGCCTCCCCGAAGGCAGGAGCCAAAGAGGTTCCCTGTGAGGCGGCCGTGGATGTAGAATGAATGAGTGAATGAATGCATGAGCAAGTTAACACAGGATGTGACGCAAAGCCCCTGGCGCCCCCTCCCCTGGTGGTGGTGGTTTAGTTGCTAAATAGTGTCCAGTTCTTGCGACCCCCTGGACTATTTCCTGATTGAAGCGGCTCTACGGGAGGTGTCTGTGAAGTCTGGGGCCCCCATGATCCCCCATCGAGGGCCACGCCCAGCAGCCTGGCTGAACGGCCACTGCCTGACCAAGACCCTAAGCAGGGGCTCCCTGCTTCCTGCATCTTGGGGAAAAGGCTCATGGGAGGCATGGCGGGTGGAGGGTGGCTCCAGGCTGGGTCTCGTGTGGGTACTCCAGTCGGGGGCCCCGCTGCGGCCACAGGGGAGGGGCGAGCCGGCCGGACCCAGGAGGGGGTCACATAAGGCCCCCTCAGCCACCTGACCCAAAGGAGGGCCGAGCTGCCTCTGCCTCCCTGCCACCTGAAAGGCCCTTCCCAGCCTCAGAGTCGCTGCAGAGCCAAGAGAGAGGGTCTCCACAAGAAGCCCACCGACCAGCAGCACCTCCACACAGGAAGACCAGCGGAGGGCAGAAAGGGAAAGCAGGCTGGTGGAGGCCACAGGGACGCTCCAGGGCCCATCTGCCGAGCGAGGGCTCCTTCAGGGTGCCCAGGGGGCAAGCCTCCCACACCCCAACATGCACGCAGCACCCCCAGGGTTTACAAAGGTGCTGTGAGGAGAAAGCAAAGGAATGGATCTGAAATGTCTGCAGACAGGGATCGCGGCCTGGGGGTGCAGATCCTACATCTTTCCCCCAGGGGAGAGCAAGGGAAGAACCAAGGTGAATAAGAAAGATACATATGGTGTTTGAAGTGATGATTAATCAGGGGAAAGGAAAGGGTGGGGGACGGAACAGGAGGCTGGTTGCAACTTTACCAAGGTGAACGGGACAGTCTCTCTGGGAAAATGAGATCTGGGCAAAACTCTAACGAAATGAGGGAGAGGCCACCCAGAAACCTGGAGAACGTTCCAGGCAGAGAGGAAAGCAGGTGCAAGGCCCTGGGGCTCCAGGAGCCGCTAGGGGTCAGGAAGGTGAGGGAGAGGGTGGTCTGGAGGGTGAGGAGGGAGACCGGAGGGATGCAGCGAGAGGCAGGGGGCAAGGCCTGGTGGCCACGGGGGGCTCAGGTTTCAGGCCAAGTGTGAGATGGGGCCTTGGGTGGGTTTTGAGCAAAAAAGTGGCCCAAGTGCGTTGAGACACCTAGGACTGGGGTGCGGGGAGGGCGTTGCATGTTGGTCAGCCACAGACCCCCCAAGTGCCATCCAGCCCAGGCTGAGAGCCAGAACAGGAAGGTGGTGGCCCCAGAAGAACCAGCTCCAAGCAGGGGAGGCCAGAGGTAAGGTTCAGTTCCCAGAGCAAAGCCGGTCAGGGCCGGGAGGACACCGAGCGGAGACGGTCAGGTCTGAGCGGAGACGGTCAGGGCCAGGCAGACGCTGAGCAGAGACGGTCGGGTGGGAGGCACCAAAACAGAACTGGGTCAGAACCAGAGACCGGCAGAGCCCAGGCAGGTCCAGCCAGAGGAGAGGGGCTGTGAGCTCAGAATCAGGGCCTAGGGGCCCGGAGGGACGGGCGGCTGGCCGGATGCTGGGGGAAAACTGGAAGACACCCCAGCCCGACAGAAGGGAGACTGGCCATTCTCTCTGGGATCCTCGGGCACAGGCAAGCCCCGGGCTTGTCTGACGTGCCTGGGGAGCTGTAACAATCAGCTCACACTCAGCAGCTCACAGCGGCACACACTTGTTATCTCAGATCTCTGGAGGCCAGAGTCCGACCTGGTCCATTTGAGCTGGAATCCAGGTCTCCACAGGCCTGGCCCCTCCTGGAGGCTCCAGAGATAACGGCTCCCTCCCCTTCCAGCTTGAGAGGCACCCCTCCCTGGGTCATGCCCACCCCTCCATCCTCAAAGCCCGCGACGCCAGCCAGTCTTGGCTCTCAGGCTCTGCTGGCCCCCGGATGAGGCTGCGCCCACCTGGATGGTCCAGGAAAGGCCAGCTGCTCATCAGCCTCTGTCCCCAACATACGCACGGGTTCAGGGACCTGGGCCAGAGGTCTTGGGGCTCGCCCTGCCAGCCCTGCTGGGCTGCTCTCCAGGCGGGTCTGAGATGCGAGAGAAAGAGACGAAGCCCACGGCAGGTGCATTTGCGGCAGGGTGTGGCCCAGCGCAGCTGGAAGCAGCCCCTCTAGCGGGGTGCAGCAGGGGTGGGGCACTAAGGAGGCAGCGGCAGGTCTGTCCTGGGAGCTGGTGCAGGTGGGTGAACCAGATGCCCGTCAGGGTCGGTTGTGGAGAACCATCGGAGCACCCTGAGGAGAGGCCGCAGGTGGGAACCAGGGAGAGGACCGCCCCGGCCGGAGAAGGACACAGGGGGCTTGCGGGCAGCAGGCGGGGAGGGCTGTGGGTGCCGTGGGCCCTGGGCACCCGAGCACGAGCACCACAGTCCACCACCAGCGAGGAACGGGGCCCCCTGGCCGCCGCCTGCAAACAGGAACAAGGACCAGCGCACCCAGCTTCGGTCCACCCAGACAAAGGATGAGGTGCTTACAGAGACAGAGCAAGCAGAGGCGGAGAGACACATCTGCTAGAGCCCGTCTCTGTGTTCCGAGCCAGGTACACCGTCTGACTAGACGCTGAGCCCGGCCCTCTCCCACTCCCCCCAGGACTGAGCTGACCTCAGACAGCCAGAGGCATGGCTGCAGGGGGCGCGGGACACTCCACAGACAGAGGCTGTCATCGTGGCCATTCAAGTCCAAGGAATAATGACCAATAGCCACAGGGGGCAAATTTTTCAAAACCTGTTTCTTAAATGTGTCGACTTTGTGCAACGACAGCGATCCCGGACCTGTGCATTGTAGCTCAGCCTCTGATGCTTTCATGACTAATTCAGGCATTTGCAAGGGTAGTCTTTCCCTCCACCCTCATCTCCCAGGCTCTGGGCCATTTTGCAGCCTTTCTTCCCTACCAAGCATGTTCAGAACTTCTTACTGGGTCTTTTCCCCTAAGTCATGTGTTTTGGGCCCTTTCTGGTGACAAACTGTCCCCAGGAATGTTATCGTCGGGCACAGACTATCCTGGGCCAGAACACTGAGGACCACGGCCTCCTGAGCAGAAATTTCTTTTCTTTTGATTTTCATGATTTACCTTCAGTGGAACAAAGCAATGAATCATCAATTTAAAAAAATACTTAATTTCTTTAGTTTTGGTTGCCCTCTATCTTGATTGCTCTGCGCGGGCTTTCTCTAGTTGCGGGGGGTGGCGGGTGGGGTGGCGTGGGGAGGTGGTCGACTCTATTTCAGTGTTGGGCTTCTCACTGAAGTGGCTTCTCTCATTGCTGAGCACGGGCTCAAGGGCACAGGCTTCAGCAGTTGCAGCGTGTGGGCTCTTAGAGCACAGGCTTAGTAGTTGTGGGGCATCAGCTTAGATTCTCCGAGGCACGTGGGGTCTTCCTGGATCAGGGATTGAACCCATGTCTCCTGCACTGGCAGGAGGATTCTCTACCACTGAGCCACCAGGGAAGCCTGTGAGTGGAATGTTCTAGGCCTTTCCAAGGGAAGCACTCTCTCCCTGCCCAGATTCAGCTACAGAACCACCCTCAGAAGATCAGTGGCCTCCCCTGTGCCCTCGGACCCATGAGGATGACCCTCTGGCCTTGTGATGGTGTTCTCTTGATGTATGAATGGTGAGGACCCCATGCAACCTTGCTCCCTCATGCATGTGCTTCTTTTTTTTTTTTTGAGTTCTTTTTTTTTTTTTTTTTTATTTTATTTTTAAACTTTACAATATTGTATTAGTTTTGCCAAATATCGAAATGAATCCGCCACAGGTATACCCGCGTTCCCCATCCTGAACCCTGCCCCCTCCTCCCTCCCCTCCCCTCCCTCTGGGTTGTCCCAGTGCACCAGCCCCAAGCATCCAGTACCGTGCATCGAACCTGGACTGGCGACTCGTTTCATACATGATATTACATGTTTCAATGCCATTCTCCCAAATCTCCCCACCCTCTCCCTCTCCCACAGAGTCCATAAGACTGATCTATACATCATTGTCTCTTTTGCTGTCTCGTACACAGGGTTATTGTTACCATCTTTCTAAATTTCATATATATGCGTTAGTATACTGTATTGGTGTTTTTCTTTCTGGCTTACTTCACTCTGTATAATAGGTTCCAGTTTCATCCATCTCATTAGAACTGATTCAAATGTATTCTTTTTAATGGCTGAGTAATACTCCATTGTGTATATGTACCACAAGCTTTCTTATCCATTCATCTGCTGATGGGCGTCTAGGTTGCTTCCATGTCCTGGCTTTTATAAACAGTGCTGCGATGAACATTGGGGTACACGTGTCTCTTTCCCTTCTGGTTTCCTCAGTGTGTATGCCCAGCAGTGGGATTGCTGGATCATAAGGCAGTTCTATTTCCAGTTTTTTAAGGAATCTCCACACTCTTCTCCATAGTGGCTGTACTAGTTTGCATTCCCACCAACAGTGTAAGAGAGTTCCCTTTTCTCCACACCCTCTCCAGCATTTATTGCTTGTAGACTTATGGATTGCAGCCATTCTGACTGGCGTGAAATGGTACCTCATAGTGGTTTTGATTTGCATTTCTCTGATAATGAGTGATGTTGAGCATCTTTTCATGTGTTTGTTAGCCATCTGTATGTCTTCTGTGGAGAAATGTCTATTTAGTTCTTTGGCCCATTTTTTGATTGGGTCATTTATTTTTCTGGAGTTGAGCTGTAGGAGTTGCTTGTATATTTTTGAGATTAGTTGTTTGTCAGTTGCTTCATTTGCTATTATTTTCTCCCATTCTGAAGGCTGCCTTTTCACCTTGCTAATAGTTTCCTTTGTTGTGCAGAAGCTTTTAAGTTTAATTAGGTCCCATTTGTTTATTTTTGCTTTTATTTCCAATATTCTGGGAGGTGGGTCATAGAGGATCCTGCTGTGATGTATGTCAGAGAGTGTTTTGCCTATGTTCTCCTCTAGGAGTTTTATAGTTTCTGGTCTTAGGTTGAGATCTTTAATCCATTTTGAGTTTACTTTTGTGTATGGTGTTAGAAAGTGTTCTAGTTTCATTCTTTTACAAGTGGTTGACCAGTTTTCCCAGCACCACTTGTTAAAGAGATTGTCTTTAATCCATTGTATATTCTTGCCTCCTTTGTCAAAGATAAGGTGTCCATATTAGTTGTGGATTTAATCGCTGGGCTTTCTATTTTGTTC